>NW_027641391.1:0-68000 GCF_949987615.1 Pollachius pollachius
AAATGGGTTATTTAAGCAATACACGACCATTTGGAAGTGAAGTCCATTAGTTTTGAGCAATATCAACATTGTAAGGTCAGAATCACGTTGTTGGTCAAAAAGTGATTCTCTCGCTCTGAAAAGCATTTTGCACGCATAAAAACTAGAACAGTTGATATTTCTGTTCCGTTCAATGAAAACGTGTTACTTTGCTTACAAAAGGGTTATTTAAGCAATACACGACCATTTGGAAGTGAAGTCCATTAGTTTTGAGCAATATCAACATTGTAAGGTCAGAATCACGTTGTTGGTCAAAAAGTGATTCTCTTGCTCTGAAAAGCATTTTGCACGCATAAAAACTAGAACAGTTGATATTTCTGTTCCGTTCAATGAAAACGTGTTATTATGCTTACAAATGGGTTATTTCAGCATAGACCACCATTTGGAAGTGAATTCCATTAGATTTTAGCAATATCAACATTGTATGGTCAGAATCGAATTGTTGGTCAAAAAGTGATTCTCTCGCTCTGAAAAGCATATTGCACACATAAAAACTAGAACAGTTGATATTTCTGTTCCGTTCAATGCAAACGTGTTATTATGCTTACAAATGGGTTATTTAAGCAATACACGACCATTTGGAAGTGAAGTCCATTAGTTTTGAGCAATATCAACATTGTAAGGTCAGAATCACGTTGTTGGTCAAAAAGTGATTCTCTCGCTCTGAAAAGCATTTTGCACGCATAAAAACTAGAACAGTTGATATTACTGTTCCGTTCAATGCAAACGTGTTACTTGGCTTACAAAAGGGTTATTCAAGCAATACACGACCATTTGGAAGTGAAGTCCATTAGTTTTGAGCAATATCAACATTGTAAGGTCAGAATCACGTTGTTGGTCAAAAAGTGATTCTCTCGCTCTGAAAAGCATTTTGCACGCATAAAAACTACAACAGTTGATATTTCTGTTCCGTTCAATGAAAACGTGTTACTTTGCTTACAAAAGGGTTATTTAAGCAATACACGACCATTTGGAAGTGAAGTCCATTAGTTTTGAGCAATATCAACATTGTAAGGTCAGAATCACGTTGTTGGTCAAAAAGTGATTCTCTTGCTCTGAAAAGCATTTTGCACGCATAAAAACTAGAACAGTTGATATTTCTGTTCCGTTCAATGAAAACGTGTTATTATGCTTACAAATGGGTTATTTCAGCATAGACCACCATTTGGAAGTGAATTCCATTAGATTTTAGCAATATCAACATTGTATGGTCAGAATCACATTGTTGGTCAAAAAGTGATTCTCTCGCTCTGAAAAGCATATTGCACACATAAAAACTAGAACAGTTGATATTTCTGTTCCGTTCAATGCAAACGTGTTATTATGCTTACAAATGGGTTATTTAAGCAATACACGACCATTTGGAAGTGAAGTCCATTAGTTTTGAGCAATATCAACATTGTAAGGTCAGAATCACGTTGTTGGTCAAAAAGTGATTCTCTCGCTCTGAAAAGCATTTTGCACGCATAAAAACTAGAACAGTTGATATTACTGTTCCGTTCAATGCAAACGTGTTACTTGGCTTACAAAAGGGTTATTTAAGCAATACACGACCATTTGGAAGTGAAGTCCATTAGTTTTGAGCAATATCAACATTGTAAGGTCAGAATCACGTTGTTGGTCAAAAAGTGATTCTCTCGCTCTGAAAAGCATTTTGCACGCATAAAAACTAGAACAGTTGATATTTCTGTTCCGTTCAATGAAAACGTGTTACTTTGCTTACAAAAGGGTTATTTAAGCAATACACGACCATTTGGAAGTGAAGTCCATTAGTTTTGAGCAATATCAACATTGTAAGGTCAGAATCACGTTGTTGGTCAAAAAGTGATTCTCTTGCTCTGAAAAGCATTTTGCACGCATAAAAACTACAACAGTTGATATTTCTGTTCCGTTCAATGAAAACGTGTTACTTTGCTTACAAAAGGGTTATTTAAGCAATACACGACCATTTGGAAGTGAAGTCCATTAGTTTTGAGCAATATCAACATTGTAAGGTCAGAATCACGTTGTTGGTCAAAAAGTGATTCTCTTGCACTGAAAAGCATTTTGCACGCAAAAAAACTAGAACAGTTGATATTTATGTTCCGTTCAATGAAAACGTGTTATTATGCTTACAAATGGGTTATTTCAGCATCGACCACCATTTGGAAGTGAATTCCATTAGTTTTTAGCAATATCAACATTGTATGGTCAGAATCACATTGTTGGTCAAAAAGTGATTCTCTCGCTCTGAAAAGCATATTGCACACATAAAAACTAGAACAGTTGATATTTCTGTTCCGTTCAATAAAAACGTGTTATTATGCTTACAAATGGGTTATTTCAGCATAGACCACCATTTGGAAGTGAATTCCATTAGATTTTAGCAATATCAACATTGTATGGTCAGAATCACATTGTTGGTCAAAAAGTGATTCTCTCGCTCTGAAAAGCATATTGCACACATAAAAACTAGAACAGTTGATATTTCTGTTCCGTTCAATGCAAACGTGTTATTATGCTTACAAATGGGTTATTTAAGCAATACACGACCATTTGGAAGTGAAGTCCATTAGTTTTGAGCAATATCAACATTGTAAGGTCAGAATCACGTTGTTGGTCAAAAAGTGATTCTCTCGCTCTGAAAAGCATTTTGCACGCATAAAAACTAGAACAGTTGATATTTCTGTTCCGTTCAATGAAAACGTGTTACTTTGCTTACAAAAGGGTTATTTAAGCAATACACGACCATTTGGAAGTGAAGTCCATTAGTTTTGAGCAATATCAACATTGTAAGGTCAGAATCACGTTGTTGGTCAAAAAGTGATTCTCTTGCTCTGAAAAGCATTTTGCACGCATAAAAACTACAACAGTTGATATTTCTGTTCCGTTCAATGAAAACGTGTTACTTTGCTTACAAAAGGGTTATTTAAGCAATACACGACCATTTGGAAGTGAAGTCCATTAGTTTTGAGCAATATCAACATTGTAAGGTCAGAATCACGTTGTTGGTCAAAAAGTGATTCTCTTGCACTGAAAAGCATTTTGCACGCAAAAAAACTAGAACAGTTGATATTTATGTTCCGTTCAATGAAAACGTGTTATTATGCTTACAAATGGGTTATTTCAGCATCGACCACCATTTGGAAGTGAATTCCATTAGTTTTTAGCAATATCAACATTGTATGGTCAGAATCACATTGTTGGTCAAAAAGTGATTCTCTCGCTCTGAAAAGCATATTGCACACATAAAAACTAGAACAGTTGATATTTCTGTTCCGTTCAATGAAAACGTGTTATTATGCTTACAAATGGGTTATTTCAGCATAGACCACCATTTGGAAGTGAATTCCATTAGATTTTAGCAATATCAACATTGTATGGTCAGAATCACATTGTTGGTCAAAAAGTGATTCTCTCGCTCTGAAAAGCATATTGCACACATAAAAACTAGAACAGTTGATATTTCTGTTCCGTTCAATGCAAACGTGTTATTATGCTTACAAATGGGTTATTTAAGCAATACACGACCATTTGGAAGTGAAGTCCATTAGTTTTGAGCAATATCAACATTGTAAGGTCAGAATCACGTTGTTGGTCAAAAAGTGATTCTCTCGCTCTGAAAAGCATTTTGCACGCATAAAAACTAGAACAGTTGATATTTCTGTTCCGTTCAATGAAAACGTGTTACTTTGCTTACAAAAGGGTTATTTAAGCAATACACGACCATTTGGAAGTGAAGTCCATTAGTTTTGAGCAATATCAACATTGTAAGGTCAGAATCACGTTGTTGGTCAAAAAGTGATTCTCTTGCTCTGAAAAGCATTTTGCACGCATAAAAACTAGAACAGTTGATATTTCTGTTCCGTTCAATGAAAACGTGTTATTATGCTTACAAATGGGTTATTTCAGCATAGACCACCATTTGGAAGTGAATTCCATTAGATTTTAGCAATATCAACATTGTATGGTCAGAAGCACATTGTTGGTCAAAAAGTGATTCTCTCGCTCTGAAAAGCATATTGCACACATAAAAACTACAACAGTTGATATTTCTGTTCCGTTCAATGCAAACGTGTTATTATGCTTACAAATGGGTTATTTAAGCAATACACGACCATTTGGAAGTGAAGTCCATTAGTTTTGAGCAATATCAACATTGTAAGGTCAGAATCACGTTGTTGGTCAAAAAGTGATTCTCTCGCTCTGAAAAGCATTTTGCACGCATAAAAACTAGAACAGTTGATATTACTGTTCCGTTCAATGCAAACGTGTTACTTGGCTTACAAAAGGGTTATTTAAGCAATACACGACCATTTGGAAGTGAAGTCCATTAGTTTTGAGCAATATCAACATTGTAAGGTCAGAATCACGTTGTTGGTCAAAAAGTGATTCTCTCGCTCTGAAAAGCATTTTGCACGCATAAAAACTAGAACAGTTGATATTTCTGTTCCGTTCAATGAAAACGTGTTACTTTGCTAACAAAAGGGTTATTTAAGCAATACACGACCATTTGGAAGTGAAGTCCATTAGTTTTGAGCAATATCAACATTGTAAGGTCAGAATCACGTTGTTGGTCAAAAAGTGATTCTCTTGCTCTGAAAAGCATTTTGCACGCATAAAAACTACAAGAGTTGATATTTCTGTTCCGTTCAATGAAAACGTGTTACTTTGCTTACAAAAGGGTTATTTAAGCAATACACGACCATTTGGAAGTGAAGTCCATTAGTTTTGAGCAATATCAACATTGTAAGGTCAGAATCACGTTGTTGGTCAAAAAGTGATTCTCTTGCACTGAAAAGCATTTTGCACGCAAAAAAACTAGAACAGTTGATATTTATGTTCCGTTCAATGAAAACGTGTTATTATGCTTACAAATGGGTTATTTCAGCATCGACCACCATTTGGAAGTGAATTCCATTAGTTTTTAGCAATATCAACATTGTATGGTCAGAATCACATTGTTGGTCAAAAAGTGATTCTCTCGCTCTGAAAAGCATATTACACACATAAAAACTAGAACAGTTGATATTTCTGTTCCGTTCAATGAAAACGTGTTATTATGCTTACAAATGGGTTATTTCAGCATAGACCACCATTTGGAAGTGAATTCCATTAGATTTTAGCAATATCAACATTGTATGGTCAGAATCACATTGTTGGTCAAAAAGTGATTCTCTCGCTCTGAAAAGCATATTGCACACATAAAAACTAGAACAGTTGATATTTCTGTTCCGTTCAATGCAAACGTGTTATTATGCTTACAAATGGGTTATTTAAGCAATACACGACCATTTGGAAGTGAAGTCCATTAGTTTTGAGCAATATCAACATTGTAAGGTCAGAATCACGTTGTTGGTCAAAAAGTGATTCTCTCGCTCTGAAAAGCATTTTGCACGCATAAAAACTAGAACAGTTGATATTTCTGTTCCGTTCAATGAAAACGTGTTACTTTGCTTACAAAAGGGTTATTTAAGCAATACACGACCATTTGGAAGTGAAGTCCATTAGTTTTGAGCAATATCAACATTGTAAGGTCAGAATCACGTTGTTGGTCAAAAAGTGATTCTCTTGCTCTGAAAAGCATATTGCACACATAAAAACTAGAACAGTTGATATTTCTGTTCCGTTCAATGCAAACGTGTTATTATGCTTACAAATGGGTTATTTAAGCAATACACGACCATTTGGAAGTGAAGTCCATTAGTTTTGAGCAATATCAACATTGTAAGGTCAGAATCACGTTGTTGGTCAAAAAGTGATTCTCTCGCTCTGAAAAGCATTTTGCACGCATAAAAACTAGAACAGTTGATATTTCTGTTCCGTTCAATGAAAACGTGTTACTTTGCTTACAAAAGGGTTATTTAAGCAATACACGACCATTTGGAAGTGAAGTCCATTAGTTTTGAGCAATATCAACATTGTAAGGTCAGAATCACGTTGTTGGTCAAAAAGTGATTCTCTTGCTCTGAAAAGCATTTTGCACGCATAAAAACTACAACAGTTGATATTTCTGTTCCGTTCAATGAAAACGTGTTACTTTGCTTACAAAAGGGTTATTTAAGCAATACACGACCATTTGGAAGTGAAGTCCATTAGTTTTGAGCAATATCAACATTGTAAGGTCAGAATCACGTTGTTGGTCAAAAAGTGATTCTCTTGCACTGAAAAGCATTTTGCACGCAAAAAAACTAGAACAGTTGATATTTATGTTCCGTTCAATGAAAACGTGTTATTATGCTTACAAATGGGTTATTTCAGCATCGACCACCATTTGGAAGTGAATTCCATTAGTTTTTAGCAATATCAACATTGTATGGTCAGAATCACATTGTTGGTCAAAAAGTGATTCTCTCGCTCTGAAAAGCATATTGCACACATAAAAACTAGAACAGTTGATATTTCTGTTCCGTTCAATGAAAACGTGTTATTATGCTTACAAATGGGTTATTTCAGCATAGACCACCATTTGGAAGTGAATTCCATTAGATTTTAGCAATATCAACATTGTATGGTCAGAATCACATTGTTGGTCAAAAAGTGATTCTCTCGCTCTGAAAAGCATATTGCACACATAAAAACTAGAACAGTTGATATTTCTGTTCCGTTCAATGCAAACGTGTTATTATGCTTACAAATGGGTTATTTAAGCAATACACGACCATTTGGAAGTGAAGTCCATTAGTTTTGAGCAATATCAACATTGTAAGGTCAGAATCACGTTGTTGGTCAAAAAGTTATTCTCTCGCTCTGAAAAGCATTTTGCACGCATAAAAACTAGAACAGTTGATATTTCTGTTCCGTTCAATGAAAACGTGTTACTTTGCTTACAAAAGGGTTATTTAAGCAATACACGACCATTTGGAAGTGAAGTCCATTAGTTTTGAGCAATATCAACATTGTAAGGTCAGAATCACGTTGTTGGTCAAAAAGTGATTCTCTTGCTCTGAAAAGCATTTTGCACGCATAAAAACTACAACAGTTGATATTTCTGTTCCGTTCAATGAAAACGTGTTACTTTGCTTACAAAAGGGTTATTTAAGCAATACACGACCATTTGGAAGTGAAGTCCATTAGTTTTGAGCAATATCAACATTGTAAGGTCAGAATCACGTTGTTGGTCAAAAAGTGATTCTCTTGCACTGAAAAGCATTTTGCACGCAAAAAAACTAGAACAGTTGATATTTATGTTCCGTTCAATGAAAACGTGTTATTATGCTTACAAATGGGTTATTTCAGCATCGACCACCATTTGGAAGTGAATTCCATTAGTTTTTAGCAATATCAACATTGTATGGTCAGAATCACATTGTTGGTCAAAAAGTGATTCTCTCGCTCTGAAAAGCATATTGCACACATAAAAACTAGAACAGTTGATATTTCTGTTCCGTTCAATGAAAACGTGTTATTATGCTTACAAATGGGTTATTTCAGCATAGACCACCATTTGGAAGTGAATTCCATTAGATTTTAGCAATATCAACATTGTATGGTCAGAATCACATTGTTGGTCAAAAAGTGATTCTCTCGCTCTGAAAAGCATATTGCACACATAAAAACTAGAACAGTTGATATTTCTGTTCCGTTCAATGCAAACGTGTTATTATGCTTACAAATGGGTTATTTAAGCAATACACGACCATTTGGAAGTGAAGTCCATTAGTTTTGAGCAATATCAACATTGTAAGGTCAGAATCACGTTGTTGGTCAAAAAGTGATTCTCTCGCTCTGAAAAGCATTTTGCACGCATAAAAACTAGAACAGTTGATATTTCTGTTCCGTTCAATGAAAACGTGTTACTTTGCTTACAAAAGGGTTATTTAAGCAATACACGACCATTTGGAAGTGAAGTCCATTAGTTTTGAGCAATATCAACATTGTAAGGTCAGAATCACGTTGTTGGTCAAAAAGTGATTCTCTTGCTCTGAAAAGCATTTTGCACGCATAAAAACTACAACAGTTGATATTTCTGTTCCGTTCAATGAAAACGTGTTACTTTGCTTACAAAAGGGTTATTTAAGCAATACACGACCATTTGGAAGTGAAGTCCATTAGTTTTGAGCAATATCAACATTGTAAGGTCAGAATCACGTTGTTGGTCAAAAAGTGATTCTCTTGCACTGAAAAGCATTTTGCACGCAAAAAAACTAGAACAGTTGATATTTATGTTCCGTTCAATGAAAACGTGTTATTATGCTTACAAATGGGTTATTTCAGCATCGACCACCATTTGGAAGTGAATTCCATTAGTTTTTAGCAATATCAACATTGTATGGTCAGAATCACATTGTTGGTCAAAAAGTGATTCTCTCGCTCTGAAAAGCATATTGCACACATAAAAACTAGAACAGTTGATATTTCTGTTCCGTTCAATGAAAACGTGTTATTATGCTTACAAATGGGTTATTTCAGCATAGACCACCATTTGGAAGTGAATTCCATTAGATTTTAGCAATATCAACATTGTATGGTCAGAATCACATTGTTGGTCAAAAAGTGATTCTCTCGCTCTGAAAAGCATATTGCACACATAAAAACTAGAACAGTTGATATTTCTGTTCCGTTCAATGCAAACGTGTTATTATGCTTACAAATGGGTTATTTAAGCAATACACGACCATTTGGAAGTGAAGTCCATTAGTTTTGAGCAATATCAACATTGTAAGGTCAGAATCACGTTGTTGGTCAAAAAGTGATTCTCTCGCTCTGAAAAGCATTTTGCACGCATAAAAACTAGAACAGTTGATATTTCTGTTCCGTTCAATGAAAACGTGTTACTTTGCTTACAAAAGGGTTATTTAAGCAATACACGACCATTTGGAAGTGAAGTCCATTAGTTTTGAGCAATATCAACATTGTAAGGTCAGAATCACGTTGTTGGTCAAAAAGTGATTCTCTTGCTCTGAAAAGCATTTTGCACGCATAAAAACTAGAACAGTTGATATTTCTGTTCCGTTCAATGAAAACGTGTTATTATGCTTACAAATGGGTTATTTCAGCATAGACCACCATTTGGAAGTGAATTCCATTAGATTTTAGCAATATCAACATTGTATGGTCAGAAGCACATTGTTGGTCAAAAAGTGATTCTCTCGCTCTGAAAAGCATATTGCACACATAAAAACTACAACAGTTGATATTTCTGTTCCGTTCAATGCAAACGTGTTATTATGCTTACAAATGGGTTATTTAAGCAATAAACGACCATTTGGAAGTGAAGTCCATTAGTTTTGAGCAATATCAACATTGTAAGGTCAGAATCACGTTGTTGGTCAAAAAGTGATTCTCTCGCTCTGAAAAGCATTTTGCACGCATAAAAACTAGAACAGTTGATATTACTGTTCCGTTCAATGCAAACGTGTTACTTGGCTTACAAAAGGGTTATTTAAGCAATACACGACCATTTGGAAGTGAAGTCCATTAGTTTTGAGCAATATCAACATTGTAAGGTCAGAATCACGTTGTTGGTCAAAAAGTGATTCTCTCGCTCTGAAAAGCATTTTGCACGCATAAAAACTAGAACAGTTGATATTTCTGTTCCGTTCAATGAAAACGTGTTACTTTGCTAACAAAAGGGTTATTTAAGCAATACACGACCATTTGGAAGTGAAGTCCATTAGTTTTGAGCAATATCAACATTGTAAGGTCAGAATCACGTTGTTGGTCAAAAAGTGATTCTCTTGCTCTGAAAAGCATTTTGCACGCATAAAAACTACAAGAGTTGATATTTCTGTTCCGTTCAATGAAAACGTGTTACTTTGCTTACAAAAGGGTTATTTAAGCAATACACGACCATTTGGAAGTGAAGTCCATTAGTTTTGAGCAATATCAACATTGTAAGGTCAGAATCACGTTGTTGGTCAAAAAGTGATTCTCTTGCACTGAAAAGCATTTTGCACGCAAAAAAACTAGAACAGTTGATATTTATGTTCCGTTCAATGAAAACGTGTTATTATGCTTACAAATGGGTTATTTCAGCATCGACCACCATTTGGAAGTGAATTCCATTAGTTTTTAGCAATATCAACATTGTATGGTCAGAATCACATTGTTGGTCAAAAAGTGATTCTCTCGCTCTGAAAAGCATATTACACACATAAAAACTAGAACAGTTGATATTTCTGTTCCGTTCAATGAAAACGTGTTATTATGCTTACAAATGGGTTATTTCAGCATAGACCACCATTTGGAAGTGAATTCCATTAGATTTTAGCAATATCAACATTGTATGGTCAGAATCACATTGTTGGTCAAAAAGTGATTCTCTCGCTCTGAAAAGCATATTGCACACATAAAAACTAGAACAGTTGATATTTCTGTTCCGTTCAATGCAAACGTGTTATTATGCTTACAAATGGGTTATTTAAGCAATACACGACCATTTGGAAGTGAAGTCCATTAGTTTTGAGCAATATCAACATTGTAAGGTCAGAATCACGTTGTTGGTCAAAAAGTGATTCTCTCGCTCTGAAAAGCATTTTGCACGCATAAAAACTAGAACAGTTGATATTTCTGTTCCGTTCAATGAAAACGTGTTACTTTGCTTACAAAAGGGTTATTTAAGCAATACACGACCATTTGGAAGTGAAGTCCATTAGTTTTGAGCAATATCAACATTGTAAGGTCAGAATCACGTTGTTGGTCAAAAAGTGATTCTCTTGCTCTGAAAAGCATATTGCACACATAAAAACTAGAACAGTTGATATTTCTGTTCCGTTCAATGCAAACGTGTTATTATGCTTACAAATGGGTTATTTAAGCAATACACGACCATTTGGAAGTGAAGTCCATTAGTTTTGAGCAATATCAACATTGTAAGGTCAGAATCACGTTGTTGGTCAAAAAGTGATTCTCTCGCTCTGAAAAGCATTTTGCACGCATAAAAACTAGAACAGTTGATATTTCTGTTCCGTTCAATGAAAACGTGTTACTTTGCTTACAAAAGGGTTATTTAAGCAATACACGACCATTTGGAAGTGAAGTCCATTAGTTTTGAGCAATATCAACATTGTAAGGTCAGAATCACGTTGTTGGTCAAAAAGTGATTCTCTTGCTCTGAAAAGCATTTTGCACGCATAAAAACTACAACAGTTGATATTTCTGTTCCGTTCAATGAAAACGTGTTACTTTGCTTACAAAAGGGTTATTTAAGCAATACACGACCATTTGGAAGTGAAGTCCATTAGTTTTGAGCAATATCAACATTGTAAGGTCAGAATCACGTTGTTGGTCAAAAAGTGATTCTCTTGCACTGAAAAGCATTTTGCACGCAAAAAAACTAGAACAGTTGATATTTATGTTCCGTTCAATGAAAACGTGTTATTATGCTTACAAATGGGTTATTTCAGCATCGACCACCATTTGGAAGTGAATTCCATTAGTTTTTAGCAATATCAACATTGTATGGTCAGAATCACATTGTTGGTCAAAAAGTGATTCTCTCGCTCTGAAAAGCATATTGCACACATAAAAACTAGAACAGTTGATATTTCTGTTCCGTTCAATGAAAACGTGTTATTATGCTTACAAATGGGTTATTTCAGCATAGACCACCATTTGGAAGTGAATTCCATTAGATTTTAGCAATATCAACATTGTATGGTCAGAATCACATTGTTGGTCAAAAAGTGATTCTCTCGCTCTGAAAAGCATATTGCACACATAAAAACTAGAACAGTTGATATTTCTGTTCCGTTCAATGCAAACGTGTTATTATGCTTACAAATGGGTTATTTAAGCAATACACGACCATTTGGAAGTGAAGTCCATTAGTTTTGAGCAATATCAACATTGTAAGGTCAGAATCACGTTGTTGGTCAAAAAGTGATTCTCTCGCTCTGAAAAGCATTTTGCACGCATAAAAACTAGAACAGTTGATATTTCTGTTCCGTTCAATGAAAACGTGTTACTTTGCTTACAAAAGGGTTATTTAAGCAATACACGACCATTTGGAAGTGAAGTCCATTAGTTTTGAGCAATATCAACATTGTAAGGTCAGAATCACGTTGTTGGTCAAAAAGTGATTCTCTTGCTCTGAAAAGCATTTTGCACGCATAAAAACTACAACAGTTGATATTTCTGTTCCGTTCAATGAAAACGTGTTACTTTGCTTACAAAAGGGTTATTTAAGCAATACACGACCATTTGGAAGTGAAGTCCATTAGTTTTGAGCAATATCAACATTGTAAGGTCAGAATCACGTTGTTGGTCAAAAAGTGATTCTCTTGCACTGAAAAGCATTTTGCACGCAAAAAAACTAGAACAGTTGATATTTATGTTCCGTTCAATGAAAACGTGTTATTATGCTTACAAATGGGTTATTTCAGCATCGACCACCATTTGGAAGTGAATTCCATTAGTTTTTAGCAATATCAACATTGTATGGTCAGAATCACATTGTTGGTCAAAAAGTGATTCTCTCGCTCTGAAAAGCATATTGCACACATAAAAACTAGAACAGTTGATATTTCTGTTCCGTTCAATGAAAACGTGTTATTATGCTTACAAATGGGTTATTTCAGCATCGACCACCATTTGGAAGTGAATTCCATTAGATTTTAGCAATATCAACATTGTATGGTCAGAATCGAATTGTTGGTCAAAAAGTGATTCTCTCGCTCTGAAAAGCATATTGCACACATAAAAACTAGAACAGTTGATATTTCTGTTCCGTTCAATGCAAACGTGTTATTATGCTTACAAATGGGTTATTTAAGCAATACACAACCATTTGGAAGTGAAGTCCATTAGTTTTGAGCAATATCAACATTGTAAGGTCAGAATCACGTTGTTGGTCAAAAAGTGATTCTCTCGCTCTGAAAAGCATTTTGCACGCATAAAAACTAGAACAGTTGATATTACTGTTCCGTTCAATGCAAACGTGTTACTTGGCTTACAAAAGGGTTATTTAAGCAATACACGACCATTTGGAAGTGAAGTCCATTAGTTTTGAGCAATATCAACATTGTAAGGTCAGAATCACGTTGTTGGTCAAAAAGTGATTCTCTCGCTCTGAAAAGCATTTTGCACGCATAAAAACTAGAACAGTTGATATTTCTGTTCCGTTCAATGAAAACGTGTTACTTTGCTTACAAAAGGGTTATTTAAGCAATACACGACCATTTGGAAGTGAAGTCCATTAGTTTTGAGCAATATCAACATTGTAAGGTCAGAATCACGTTGTTGGTCAAAAAGTGATTCTCTTGCTCTGAAAAGCATTTTGCACGCATAAAAACTACAACAGTTGATATTTCTGTTCCGTTCAATGAAAACGTGTTACTTTGCTTACAAAAGGGTTATTTAAGCAATACACGACCATTTGGAAGTGAAGTCCATTAGTTTTGAGCAATATCAACATTGTAAGGTCAGAATCACGTTGTTGGTCAAAAAGTGATTCTCTTGCACTGAAAAGCATTTTGCACGCAAAAAAACTAGAACAGTTGATATTTATGTTCCGTTCAATGAAAACGTGTTATTATGCTTACAAATGGGTTATTTCAGCATCGACCACCATTTGGAAGTGAATTCCATTAGTTTTTAGCAATATCAACATTGTATGGTCAGAATCACATTGTTGGTCAAAAAGTGATTCTCTCGCTCTGAAAAGCATATTACACACATAAAAACTAGAACAGTTGATATTTCTGTTCCGTTCAATGAAAACGTGTTATTATGCTTACAAATGGGTTATTTCAGCATAGACCACCATTTGGAAGTGAATTCCATTAGATTTTAGCAATATCAACATTGTATGGTCAGAATCACATTGTTGGTCAAAAAGTGATTCTCTCGCTCTGAAAAGCATATTGCACACATAAAAACTAGAACAGTTGATATTTCTGTTCCGTTCAATGCAAACGTGTTATTATGCTTACAAATGGGTTATTTAAGCAATACACGACCATTTGGAAGTGAAGTCCATTAGTTTTGAGCAATATCAACATTGTAAGGTCAGAATCACGTTGTTGGTCAAAAAGTGATTCTCTCGCTCTGAAAAGCATTTTGCACGCATAAAAACTAGAACAGTTGATATTTCTGTTCCGTTCAATGAAAACGTGTTACTTTGCTTACAAAAGGGTTATTTAAGCAATACACGACCATTTGGAAGTGAAGTCCATTAGTTTTGAGCAATATCAACATTGTAAGGTCAGAATCACGTTGTTGGTCAAAAAGTGATTCTCTTGCTCTGAAAAGCATATTGCACACATAAAAACTAGAACAGTTGATATTTCTGTTCCGTTCAATGCAAACGTGTTATTATGCTTACAAATGGGTTATTTAAGCAATACACGACCATTTGGAAGTGAAGTCCATTAGTTTTGAGCAATATCAACATTGTAAGGTCAGAATCACGTTGTTGGTCAAAAAGTGATTCTCTCGCTCTGAAAAGCATTTTGCACGCATAAAAACTAGAACAGTTGATATTTCTGTTCCGTTCAATGAAAACGTGTTACTTTGCTTACAAAAGGGTTATTTAAGCAATACACGACCATTTGGAAGTGAAGTCCATTAGTTTTGAGCAATATCAACATTGTAAGGTCAGAATCACGTTGTTGGTCAAAAAGTGATTCTCTTGCTCTGAAAAGCATTTTGCACGCATAAAAACTACAACAGTTGATATTTCTGTTCCGTTCAATGAAAACGTGTTACTTTGCTTACAAAAGGGTTATTTAAGCAATACACGACCATTTGGAAGTGAAGTCCATTAGTTTTGAGCAATATCAACATTGTAAGGTCAGAATCACGTTGTTGGTCAAAAAGTGATTCTCTTGCTCTGAAAAGCATTTTGCACGCATAAAAACTAGAACAGTTGATATTTCTGTTCCGTTCAATGAAAACGTGTTATTATGCTTACAAATGGGTTATTTCAGCATAGACCACCATTTGGAAGTGAATTCCATTAGATTTTAGCAATATCAACATTGTATGGTCAGAATCACGTTGTTGGTCAAAAAGTGATTCTCTCGCTCTGAAAAGCATATTGCACACATAAAAACTAGAACAGTTGATATTTCTGTTCCGTTCAATGCAAACGTGTTATTATGCTTACAAATGGGTTATTTAAGCAATACACGACCATTTGGAAGTGAAGTCCATTAGTTTTGAGCAATATCAACATTGTAAGGTCAGAATCACGTTGTTGGTCAAAAAGTGATTCTCTCGCTCTGAAAAGCATTTTGCACGCATAAAAACTAGAACAGTTGATATTTCTGTTCCGTTCAATGAAAACGTGTTACTTTGCTTACAAAAGGGTTATTTAAGCAATACACGACCATTTGGAAGTGAAGTCCATTAGTTTTGAGCAATATCAACATTGTAAGGTCAGAATCACGTTGTTGGTCAAAAAGTGATTCTCTTGCTCTGAAAAGCATTTTGCACGCATAAAAACTACAACAGTTGATATTTCTGTTCCGTTCAATGAAAACGTGTTACTTTGCTTACAAAAGGGTTATTTAAGCAATACACGACCATTTGGAAGTGAAGTCCATTAGTTTTGAGCAATATCAACATTGTAAGGTCAGAATCACGTTGTTGGTCAAAAAGTGATTCTCTTGCTCTGAAAAGCATTTTGCACGCATAAAAACTAGAACAGTTGATATTTCTGTTCCGTTCAATGAAAACGTGTTATTATGCTTACAAATGGGTTATTTCAGCATAGACCACCATTTGGAAGTGAATTCCATTAGATTTTAGCAATATCAACATTGTATGGTCAGAATCACATTGTTGGTCAAAAAGTGATTCTCTCGCTCTGAAAAGCATATTGCACACATAAAAACTAGAACAGTTGATATTTCTGTTCCGTTCAATGCAAACGTGTTATTATGCTTACAAATGGGTTATTTAAGCAATACACAACCATTTGGAAGTGAAGTCCATTAGTTTTGAGCAATATCAACATTGTAAGGTCAGAATCACGTTGTTGGTCAAAAAGTGATTCTCTCGCTCTGAAAAGCATTTTGCACGCATAAAAACTAGAACAGTTGATATTACTGTTCCGTTCAATGCAAACGTGTTACTTGGCTTAAAAAAGGGTTATTTAAGCAATACACGACCATTTGGAAGTGAAGTCCATTAGTTTTGAGCAATATCAACATTGTAAGGTCAGAATCACGTTGTTGGTCAAAAAGTGATTCTCTTGCACTGAAAAGCATTTTGCACGCAAAAAAACTAGAACAGTTGATATTTATGTTCCGTTCAATGAAAACGTGTTATTATGCTTACAAATGGGTTATTTCAGCATCGACCACCATTTGGAAGTGAATTCCATTAGTTTTTAGCAATATCAACATTGTATGGTCAGAATCACATTGTTGGTCAAAAAGTGATTCTCTCGCTCTGAAAAGCATATTGCACACATAAAAACTAGAACAGTTGATATTTCTGTTCCGTTCAATGAAAACGTGTTATTATGCTTACAAATGGGTTATTTCAGCATAGACCACCATTTGGAAGTGAATTCCATTAGATTTTAGCAATATCAACATTGTATGGTCAGAATCACATTGTTGGTCAAAAAGTGATTCTCTCGCTCTGAAAAGCATATTGCACACATAAAAACTAGAACAGTTGATATTTCTGTTCCGTTCAATGCAAACGTGTTATTATGCTTACAAATGGGTTATTTAAGCAATACACGACCATTTGGAAGTGAAGTCCATTAGTTTTGAGCAATATCAACATTGTAAGGTCAGAATCACGTTGTTGGTCAAAAAGTGATTCTCTCGCTCTGAAAAGCATTTTGCACGCATAAAAACTAGAACAGTTGATATTTCTGTTCCGTTCAATGAAAACGTGTTACTTTGCTTACAAAAGGGTTATTTAAGCAATACACGACCATTTGGAAGTGAAGTCCATTAGTTTTGAGCAATATCAACATTGTAAGGTCAGAATCACGTTGTTGGTCAAAAAGTGATTCTCTTGCTCTGAAAAGCATTTTGCACGCATAAAAACTAGAACAGTTGATATTTCTGTTCCGTTCAATGAAAACGTGTTATTATGCTTACAAATGGGTTATTTCAGCATAGACCACCATTTGGAAGTGAATTCCATTAGATTTTAGCAATATCAACATTGTATGGTCAGAAGCACATTGTTGGTCAAAAAGTGATTCTCTCGCTCTGAAAAGCATATTGCACACATAAAAACTACAACAGTTGATATTTCTGTTCCGTTCAATGCAAACGTGTTATTATGCTTACAAATGGGTTATTTAAGCAATACACGACCATTTGGAAGTGAAGTCCATTAGTTTTGAGCAATATCAACATTGTAAGGTCAGAATCACGTTGTTGGTCAAAAAGTGATTCTCTCGCTCTGAAAAGCATTTTGCACGCATAAAAACTAGAACAGTTGATATTACTGTTCCGTTCAATGCAAACGTGTTACTTGGCTTACAAAAGGGTTATTTAAGCAATACACGACCATTTGGAAGTGAAGTCCATTAGTTTTGAGCAATATCAACATTGTAAGGTCAGAATCACGTTGTTGGTCAAAAAGTGATTCTCTCGCTCTGAAAAGCATTTTGCACGCATAAAAACTAGAACAGTTGATATTTCTGTTCCGTTCAATGAAAACGTGTTACTTTGCTAACAAAAGGGTTATTTAAGCAATACACGACCATTTGGAAGTGAAGTCCATTAGTTTTGAGCAATATCAACATTGTAAGGTCAGAATCACGTTGTTGGTCAAAAAGTGATTCTCTTGCTCTGAAAAGCATTTTGCACGCATAAAAACTACAAGAGTTGATATTTCTGTTCCGTTCAATGAAAACGTGTTACTTTGCTTACAAAAGGGTTATTTAAGCAATACACGACCATTTGGAAGTGAAGTCCATTAGTTTTGAGCAATATCAACATTGTAAGGTCAGAATCACGTTGTTGGTCAAAAAGTGATTCTCTTGCACTGAAAAGCATTTTGCACGCAAAAAAACTAGAACAGTTGATATTTATGTTCCGTTCAATGAAAACGTGTTATTATGCTTACAAATGGGTTATTTCAGCATCGACCACCATTTGGAAGTGAATTCCATTAGTTTTTAGCAATATCAACATTGTATGGTCAGAATCACATTGTTGGTCAAAAAGTGATTCTCTCGCTCTGAAAAGCATATTACACACATAAAAACTAGAACAGTTGATATTTCTGTTCCGTTCAATGAAAACGTGTTATTATGCTTACAAATGGGTTATTTCAGCATAGACCACCATTTGGAAGTGAATTCCATTAGATTTTAGCAATATCAACATTGTATGGTCAGAATCACATTGTTGGTCAAAAAGTGATTCTCTCGCTCTGAAAAGCATATTGCACACATAAAAACTAGAACAGTTGATATTTCTGTTCCGTTCAATGCAAACGTGTTATTATGCTTACAAATGGGTTATTTAAGCAATACACGACCATTTGGAAGTGAAGTCCATTAGTTTTGAGCAATATCAACATTGTAAGGTCAGAATCACGTTGTTGGTCAAAAAGTGATTCTCTCGCTCTGAAAAGCATTTTGCACGCATAAAAACTAGAACAGTTGATATTTCTGTTCCGTTCAATGAAAACGTGTTACTTTGCTTACAAAAGGGTTATTTAAGCAATACACGACCATTTGGAAGTGAAGTCCATTAGTTTTGAGCAATATCAACATTGTAAGGTCAGAATCACGTTGTTGGTCAAAAAGTGATTCTCTTGCTCTGAAAAGCATATTGCACACATAAAAACTAGAACAGTTGATATTTCTGTTCCGTTCAATGCAAACGTGTTATTATGCTTACAAATGGGTTATTTAAGCAATACACGACCATTTGGAAGTGAAGTCCATTAGTTTTGAGCAATATCAACATTGTAAGGTCAGAATCACGTTGTTGGTCAAAAAGTGATTCTCTCGCTCTGAAAAGCATTTTGCACGCATAAAAACTAGAACAGTTGATATTTCTGTTCCGTTCAATGAAAACGTGTTACTTTGCTTACAAAAGGGTTATTTAAGCAATACACGACCATTTGGAAGTGAAGTCCATTAGTTTTGAGCAATATCAACATTGTAAGGTCAGAATCACGTTGTTGGTCAAAAAGTGATTCTCTTGCTCTGAAAAGCATTTTGCACGCATAAAAACTACAACAGTTGATATTTCTGTTCCGTTCAATGAAAACGTGTTACTTTGCTTACAAAAGGGTTATTTAAGCAATACACGACCATTTGGAAGTGAAGTCCATTAGTTTTGAGCAATATCAACATTGTAAGGTCAGAATCACGTTGTTGGTCAAAAAGTGATTCTCTTGCACTGAAAAGCATTTTGCACGCAAAAAAACTAGAACAGTTGATATTTATGTTCCGTTCAATGAAAACGTGTTATTATGCTTACAAATGGGTTATTTCAGCATCGACCACCATTTGGAAGTGAATTCCATTAGATTTTAGCAATATCAACATTGTATGGTCAGAATCACATTGTTGGTCAAAAAGTGATTCTCTCGCTCTGAAAAGCATATTGCACACATAAAAACTAGAACAGTTGATATTTCTGTTCCGTTCAATGCAAACGTGTTATTATGCTTACAAATGGGTTATTTAAGCAATACACGACCATTTGGAAGTGAAGTCCATTAGTTTTGAGCAATATCAACATTGTAAGGTCAGAATCACGTTGTTGGTCAAAAAGTTATTCTCTCGCTCTGAAAAGCATTTTGCACGCATAAAAACTAGAACAGTTGATATTTCTGTTCCGTTCAATGAAAACGTGTTACTTTGCTTACAAAAGGGTTATTTAAGCAATACACGACCATTTGGAAGTGAAGTCCATTAGTTTTGAGCAATATCAACATTGTAAGGTCAGAATCACGTTGTTGGTCAAAAAGTGATTCTCTTGCTCTGAAAAGCATTTTGCACGCATAAAAACTACAACAGTTGATATTTCTGTTCCGTTCAATGAAAACGTGTTACTTTGCTTACAAAAGGGTTATTTAAGCAATACACGACCATTTGGAAGTGAAGTCCATTAGTTTTGAGCAATATCAACATTGTAAGGTCAGAATCA
The DNA here is from genome assembly GCF_949987615.1 of Pollachius pollachius. Lineage (NCBI taxonomy): Eukaryota > Metazoa > Chordata > Actinopteri > Gadiformes > Gadidae > Pollachius > Pollachius pollachius. The sequence goes on from NW_027641391.1 coordinate 20,046, forward strand.
CGTTGTTGGTCAAAAAGTGATTCTCTTGCACTGAAAAGCATTTTGCACGCAAAAAAACTAGAACAGTTGATATTTATGTTCCGTTCAATGAAAACGTGTTATTATGCTTACAAATGGGTTATTTCAGCATCGACCACCATTTGGAAGTGAATTCCATTAGTTTTTAGCAATATCAACATTGTATGGTCAGAATCACATTGTTGGTCAAAAAGTGATTCTCTCGCTCTGAAAAGCATATTGCACACATAAAAACTAGAACAGTTGATATTTCTGTTCCGTTCAATGAAAACGTGTTATTATGCTTACAAATGGGTTATTTCAGCATCGACCACCATTTGGAAGTGAATTCCATTAGATTTTAGCAATATCAACATTGTATGGTCAGAATCGAATTGTTGGTCAAAAAGTGATTCTCTCGCTCTGAAAAGCATATTGCACACATAAAAACTAGAACAGTTGATATTTCTGTTCCGTTCAATGCAAACGTGTTATTATGCTTACAAATGGGTTATTTAAGCAATACACAACCATTTGGAAGTGAAGTCCATTAGTTTTGAGCAATATCAACATTGTAAGGTCAGAATCACGTTGTTGGTCAAAAAGTGATTCTCTCGCTCTGAAAAGCATTTTGCACGCATAAAAACTAGAACAGTTGATATTACTGTTCCGTTCAATGCAAACGTGTTACTTGGCTTACAAAAGGGTTATTTAAGCAATACACGACCATTTGGAAGTGAAGTCCATTAGTTTTGAGCAATATCAACATTGTAAGGTCAGAATCACGTTGTTGGTCAAAAAGTGATTCTCTCGCTCTGAAAAGCATTTTGCACGCATAAAAACTAGAACAGTTGATATTTCTGTTCCGTTCAATGAAAACGTGTTACTTTGCTTACAAAAGGGTTATTTAAGCAATACACGACCATTTGGAAGTGAAGTCCATTAGTTTTGAGCAATATCAACATTGTAAGGTCAGAATCACGTTGTTGGTCAAAAAGTGATTCTCTTGCTCTGAAAAGCATTTTGCACGCATAAAAACTACAACAGTTGATATTTCTGTTCCGTTCAATGAAAACGTGTTACTTTGCTTACAAAAGGGTTATTTAAGCAATACACGACCATTTGGAAGTGAAGTCCATTAGTTTTGAGCAATATCAACATTGTAAGGTCAGAATCACGTTGTTGGTCAAAAAGTGATTCTCTTGCACTGAAAAGCATTTTGCACGCAAAAAAACTAGAACAGTTGATATTTATGTTCCGTTCAATGAAAACGTGTTATTATGCTTACAAATGGGTTATTTCAGCATCGACCACCATTTGGAAGTGAATTCCATTAGTTTTTAGCAATATCAACATTGTATGGTCAGAATCACATTGTTGGTCAAAAAGTGATTCTCTCGCTCTGAAAAGCATATTACACACATAAAAACTAGAACAGTTGATATTTCTGTTCCGTTCAATGAAAACGTGTTATTATGCTTACAAATGGGTTATTTCAGCATAGACCACCATTTGGAAGTGAATTCCATTAGATTTTAGCAATATCAACATTGTATGGTCAGAATCACATTGTTGGTCAAAAAGTGATTCTCTCGCTCTGAAAAGCATATTGCACACATAAAAACTAGAACAGTTGATATTTCTGTTCCGTTCAATGCAAACGTGTTATTATGCTTACAAATGGGTTATTTAAGCAATACACGACCATTTGGAAGTGAAGTCCATTAGTTTTGAGCAATATCAACATTGTAAGGTCAGAATCACGTTGTTGGTCAAAAAGTGATTCTCTCGCTCTGAAAAGCATTTTGCACGCATAAAAACTAGAACAGTTGATATTTCTGTTCCGTTCAATGAAAACGTGTTACTTTGCTTACAAAAGGGTTATTTAAGCAATACACGACCATTTGGAAGTGAAGTCCATTAGTTTTGAGCAATATCAACATTGTAAGGTCAGAATCACGTTGTTGGTCAAAAAGTGATTCTCTTGCTCTGAAAAGCATATTGCACACATAAAAACTAGAACAGTTGATATTTCTGTTCCGTTCAATGCAAACGTGTTATTATGCTTACAAATGGGTTATTTAAGCAATACACGACCATTTGGAAGTGAAGTCCATTAGTTTTGAGCAATATCAACATTGTAAGGTCAGAATCACGTTGTTGGTCAAAAAGTGATTCTCTCGCTCTGAAAAGCATTTTGCACGCATAAAAACTAGAACAGTTGATATTTCTGTTCCGTTCAATGAAAACGTGTTACTTTGCTTACAAAAGGGTTATTTAAGCAATACACGACCATTTGGAAGTGAAGTCCATTAGTTTTGAGCAATATCAACATTGTAAGGTCAGAATCACGTTGTTGGTCAAAAAGTGATTCTCTTGCTCTGAAAAGCATTTTGCACGCATAAAAACTACAACAGTTGATATTTCTGTTCCGTTCAATGAAAACGTGTTACTTTGCTTACAAAAGGGTTATTTAAGCAATACACGACCATTTGGAAGTGAAGTCCATTAGTTTTGAGCAATATCAACATTGTAAGGTCAGAATCACGTTGTTGGTCAAAAAGTGATTCTCTTGCTCTGAAAAGCATTTTGCACGCATAAAAACTAGAACAGTTGATATTTCTGTTCCGTTCAATGAAAACGTGTTATTATGCTTACAAATGGGTTATTTCAGCATAGACCACCATTTGGAAGTGAATTCCATTAGATTTTAGCAATATCAACATTGTATGGTCAGAATCACGTTGTTGGTCAAAAAGTGATTCTCTCGCTCTGAAAAGCATATTGCACACATAAAAACTAGAACAGTTGATATTTCTGTTCCGTTCAATGCAAACGTGTTATTATGCTTACAAATGGGTTATTTAAGCAATACACGACCATTTGGAAGTGAAGTCCATTAGTTTTGAGCAATATCAACATTGTAAGGTCAGAATCACGTTGTTGGTCAAAAAGTGATTCTCTCGCTCTGAAAAGCATTTTGCACGCATAAAAACTAGAACAGTTGATATTTCTGTTCCGTTCAATGAAAACGTGTTACTTTGCTTACAAAAGGGTTATTTAAGCAACACACGACCATTTGGAAGTGAAGTCCATTAGTTTTGAGCAATATCAACATTGTAAGGTCAGAATCACGTTGTTGGTCAAAAAGTGATTCTCTTGCTCTGAAAAGCATTTTGCACGCATAAAAACTACAACAGTTGATATTTCTGTTCCGTTCAATGAAAACGTGTTACTTTGCTTACAAAAGGGTTATTTAAGCAATACACGACCATTTGGAAGTGAAGTCCATTAGTTTTGAGCAATATCAACATTGTAAGGTCAGAATCACGTTGTTGGTCAAAAAGTGATTCTCTTGCTCTGAAAAGCATTTTGCACGCATAAAAACTAGAACAGTTGATATTTCTGTTCCGTTCAATGAAAACGTGTTATTATGCTTACAAATGGGTTATTTCAGCATAGACCACCATTTGGAAGTGAATTCCATTAGATTTTAGCAATATCAACATTGTATGGTCAGAATCACATTGTTGGTCAAAAAGTGATTCTCTCGCTCTGAAAAGCATATTGCACACATAAAAACTAGAACAGTTGATATTTCTGTTCCGTTCAATGCAAACGTGTTATTATGCTTACAAATGGGTTATTTAAGCAATACACAACCATTTGGAAGTGAAGTCCATTAGTTTTGAGCAATATCAACATTGTAAGGTCAGAATCACGTTGTTGGTCAAAAAGTGATTCTCTCGCTCTGAAAAGCATTTTGCACGCATAAAAACTAGAACAGTTGATATTACTGTTCCGTTCAATGCAAACGTGTTACTTGGCTTAAAAAAGGGTTATTTAAGCAATACACGACCATTTGGAAGTGAAGTCCATTAGTTTTGAGCAATATCAACATTGTAAGGTCAGAATCACGTTGTTGGTCAAAAAGTGATTCTCTCGCTCTGAAAAGCATTTTGCACGCATAAAAACTAGAACAGTTGATATTTCTGTTCCGTTCAATAAAAACGTGTTACTTTGCTTACAAAAGGGTTATTTAAGCAATACACGACCATTTGGAAGTGAAGTCCATTAGTTTTGAGCAATATCAACATTGTAAGGTCAGAATCACGTTGTTGGTCAAAAAGTGATTCTCTTGCTCTGAAAAGCATTTTGCACGCATAAAAACTACAACAGTTGATATTTCTGTTCCGTTCAATGAAAACGTGTTACTTTGCTTACAAAAGGGTTATTTAAGCAATACACGACCATTTGGAAGTGAAGTCCATTAGTTTTGAGCAATATCAACATTGTAAGGTCAGAATCACGTTGTTGGTCAAAAAGTGATTCTCTTGCACTGAAAAGCATTTTGCACGCAAAAAAACTAGAACAGTTGATATTTATGTTCCGTTCAATGAAAACGTGTTATTATGCTTACAAATGGGTTATTTCAGCATCGACCACCATTTGGAAGTGAATTCCATTAGTTTTTAGCAATATCAACATTGTATGGTCAGAATCACATTGTTGGTCAAAAAGTGATTCTCTCGCTCTGAAAAGCATATTGCACACATAAAAACTAGAACAGTTGATATTTCTGTTCCGTTCAATGAAAACGTGTTATTATGCTTACAAATGGGTTATTTCAGCATAGACCACCATTTGGAAGTGAATTCCATTAGATTTTAGCAATATCAACATTGTATGGTCAGAATCACATTGTTGGTCAAAAAGTGATTCTCTCGCTCTGAAAAGCATATTGCACACATAAAAACTAGAACAGTTGATATTTCTGTTCCGTTCAATGCAAACGTGTTATTATGCTTACAAATGGGTTATTTAAGCAATACACGACCATTTGGAAGTGAAGTCCATTAGTTTTGAGCAATATCAACATTGTAAGGTCAGAATCACGTTGTTGGTCAAAAAGTTATTCTCTCGCTCTGAAAAGCATTTTGCACGCATAAAAACTAGAACAGTTGATATTTCTGTTCCGTTCAATGAAAACGTGTTACTTTGCTTACAAAAGGGTTATTTAAGCAATACACGACCATTTGGAAGTGAAGTCCATTAGTTTTGAGCAATATCAACATTGTAAGGTCAGAATCACGTTGTTGGTCAAAAAGTGATTCTCTTGCTCTGAAAAGCATTTTGCACGCATAAAAACTACAACAGTTAATATTTCTGTTCCGTTCAATGAAAACGTGTTACTTTGCTTACAAAAGGGTTATTTAAGCAATACACGACCATTTGGAAGTGAAGTCCATTAGTTTTGAGCAATATCAACATTGTAAGGTCAGAATCACGTTGTTGGTCAAAAAGTGATTCTCTTGCACTGAAAAGCATTTTGCACGCAAAAAAACTAGAACAGTTGATATTTATGTTCCGTTCAATGAAAACGTGTTATTATGCTTACAAATGGGTTATTTCAGCATCGACCACCATTTGGAAGTGAATTCCATTAGTTTTTAGCAATATCAACATTGTATGGTCAGAATCACATTGTTGGTCAAAAAGTGATTCTCTCGCTCTGAAAAGCATATTGCACAGATAAAAACTAGAACAGTTGATATTTCTGTTCCGTTCAATGAAAACGTGTTATTATGCTTACAAATGGGTTATTTCAGCATAGACCACCATTTGGAAGTGAATTCCATTAGATTTTAGCAATATCAACATTGTATGGTCAGAATCACATTGTTGGTCAAAAAGTGATTCTCTCGCTCTGAAAAGCATATTGCACACATAAAAACTAGAACAGTTGATATTTCTGTTCCGTTCAATGCAAACGTGTTATTATGCTTACAAATGGGTTATTTAAGCAATACACGACCATTTGGAAGTGAAGTCCATTAGTTTTGAGCAATATCAACATTGTAAGGTCAGAATCACGTTGTTGGTCAAAAAGTGATTCTCTCGCTCTGAAAAGCATTTTGCACGCATAAAAACTAGAACAGTTGATATTTCTGTTCCGTTCAATGAAAACGTGTTACTTTGCTTACAAAAGGGTTATTTAAGCAATACACGACCATTTGGAAGTGAAGTCCATTAGTTTTGAGCAATATCAACATTGTAAGGTCAGAATCACGTTGTTGGTCAAAAAGTGATTCTCTTGCTCTGAAAAGCATATTGCACACATAAAAACTAGAACAGTTGATATTTCTGTTCCGTTCAATGCAAACGTGTTATTATGCTTACAAATGGGTTATTTAAGCAATACACGACCATTTGGAAGTGAAGTCCATTAGTTTTGAGCAATATCAACATTGTAAGGTCAGAATCACGTTGTTGGTCAAAAAGTGATTCTCTCGCTCTGAAAAGCATTTTGCACGCATAAAAACTAGAACAGTTGATATTTCTGTTCCGTTCAATGAAAACGTGTTACTTTGCTTACAAAAGGGTTATTTAAGCAATACACGACCATTTGGAAGTGAAGTCCATTAGTTTTGAGCAATATCAACATTGTAAGGTCAGAATCACGTTGTTGGTCAAAAAGTGATTCTCTTGCTCTGAAAAGCATTTTGCACGCATAAAAACTACAACAGTTGATATTTCTGTTCCGTTCAATGAAAACGTGTTACTTTGCTTACAAAAGGGTTATTTAAGCAATACACGACCATTTGGAAGTGAAGTCCATTAGTTTTGAGCAATATCAACATTGTAAGGTCAGAATCACGTTGTTGGTCAAAAAGTGATTCTCTTGCACTGAAAAGCATTTTGCACGCAAAAAAACTAGAACAGTTGATATTTATGTTCCGTTCAATGAAAACGTGTTATTAGGCTTACAAATGGGTTATTTCAGCATCGACCACCATTTGGAAGTGAATTCCATTAGTTTTTAGCAATATCAACATTGTATGGTCAGAATCACATTGTTGGTCAAAAAGTGATTCTCTCGCTCTGAAAAGCATATTGCACACATAAAAACTAGAACAGTTGATATTTCTGTTCCGTTCAATGAAAACGTGTTATTATGCTTACAAATGGGTTATTTCAGCATAGACCACCATTTGGAAGTGAATTCCATTAGATTTTAGCAATATCAACATTGTATGGTCAGAATCACATTGTTGGTCAAAAAGTGATTCTCTCGCTCTGAAAAGCATATTGCACACATAAAAACTAGAACAGTTGATATTTCTGTTCCGTTCAATGCAAACGTGTTATTATGCTTACAAATGGGTTATTTAAGCAATACACGACCATTTGGAAGTGAAGTCCATTAGTTTTGAGCAATATCAACATTGTAAGGTCAGAATCACGTTGTTGGTCAAAAAGTGATTCTCTTGCTCTGAAAAGCATTTTGCACGCATAAAAACTACAACAGTTGATATTTCTGTTCCGTTCAATGAAAACGTGTTACTTTGCTTACAAAAGGGTTATTTAAGCAATACACGACCATTTGGAAGTGAAGTCCATTAGTTTTGAGCAATATCAACATTGTAAGGTCAGAATCACGTTGTTGGTCAAAAAGTGATTCTCTTGCACTGAAAAGCATTTTGCACGCAAAAAAACTAGAATAGTTGATATTTATGTTCCGTTCAATGAAAACGTGTTATTATGCTTACAAATGGGTTATTTCAGCATCGACCACCATTTGGAAGTGAATTCCATTAGTTTTTAGCAATATCAACATTGTATGGTCAGAATCACATTGTTGGTCAAAAAGTGATTCTCTCGCTCTGAAAAGCATATTGCACACATAAAAACTAGAACAGTTGATATTTCTGTTCCGTTCAATGAAAACGTGTTATTATGCTTACAAATGGGTTATTTCAGCATCGACCACCATTTGGAAGTGAATTCCATTAGATTTTAGCAATATCAACATTGTATGGTCAGAATCGAATTGTTGGTCAAAAAGTGATTCTCTCGCTCTGAAAAGCATATTGCACACATAAAAACTAGAACAGTTGATATTTCTGTTCCGTTCAATGCAAACGTGTTATTATGCTTACAAATGGGTTATTTAAGCAATACACGACCATTTGGAAGTGAAGTCCATTAGTTTTGAGCAATATCAACATTGTAAGGTCAGAATCACGTTGTTGGTCAAAAAGTGATTCTCTCGCTCTGAAAAGCATTTTGCACGCATAAAAACTAGAACAGTTGATATTACTGTTCCGTTCAATGCAAACGTGTTACTTGGCTTACAAAAGGGTTATTTAAGCAATACACGACCATTTGGAAGTGAAGTCCATTAGTTTTGAGCAATATCAACATTGTAAGGTCAGAATCACGTTGTTGGTCAAAAAGTGATTCTCTCGCTCTGAAAAGCATTTTGCACGCATAAAAACTAGAACAGTTGATATTTCTGTTCCGTTCAATGAAAACGTGTTACTTTGCTTACAAAAGGGTTATTTAAGCAATACACGACCATTTGGAAGTGAAGTCCATTAGTTTTGAGCAATATCAACATTGTAAGGTCAGAATCACGTTGTTGGTCAAAAAGTGATTCTCTTGCTCTGAAAAGCATTTTGCACGCATAAAAACTACAACAGTTGATATTTCTGTTCCGTTCAATGAAAACGTGTTACTTTGCTTACAAAAGGGTTATTTAAGCAATACACGACCATTTGGAAGTGAAGTCCATTAGTTTTGAGCAATATCAACATTGTAAGGTCAGAATCACGTTGTTGGTCAAAAAGTGATTCTCTTGCACTGAAAAGCATTTTGCACGCAAAAAAACTAGAACAGTTGATATTTATGTTCCGTTCAATGAAAACGTGTTATTATGCTTACAAATGGGTTATTTCAGCATCGACCACCATTTGGAAGTGAATTCCATTAGTTTTTAGCAATATCAACATTGTATGGTCAGAATCACATTGTTGGTCAAAAAGTGATTCTCTCGCTCTGAAAAGCATATTACACACATAAAAACTAGAACAGTTGATATTTCTGTTCCGTTCAATGAAAACGTGTTATTATGCTTACAAATGGGTTATTTCAGCATAGACCACCATTTGGAAGTGAATTCCATTAGTTTTTAGCAATATCAACATTGTATGGTCAGAATCACATTGTTGGTCAAAAAGTGATTCTCTCGCTCTGAAAAGCATATTGCACACATAAAAACTAGAACAGTTGATATTTCTGTTCCGTTCAATGAAAACGTGTTATTATGCTTACAAATGGGTTATTTCAGCATCGACCACCATTTGGAAGTGAATTCCATTAGATTTTAGCAATATCAACATTGTATGGTCAGAATCGAATTGTTGGTCAAAAAGTGATTCTCTCGCTCTGAAAAGCATATTGCACACATAAAAACTAGAACAGTTGATATTTCTGTTCCGTTCAATGCAAACGTGTTATTATGCTTACAAATGGGTTATTTAAGCAATACACGACCATTTGGAAGTGAAGTCCATTAGTTTTGAGCAATATCAACATTGTAAGGTCAGAATCACGTTGTTGGTCAAAAAGTGATTCTCTCGCTCTGAAAAGCATTTTGCACGCATAAAAACTAGAACAGTTGATATTACTGTTCCGTTCAATGCAAACGTGTTACTTGGCTTACAAAAGGGTTATTTAAGCAATACACGACCATTTGGAAGTGAAGTCCATTAGTTTTGAGCAATATCAACATTGTAAGGTCAGAATCACGTTGTTGGTCAAAAAGTGATTCTCTCGCTCTGAAAAGCATTTTGCACGCATAAAAACTAGAACAGTTGATATTTCTGTTCCGTTCAATGAAAACGTGTTACTTTGCTTACAAAAGGGTTATTTAAGCAATACACGACCATTTGGAAGTGAAGTCCATTAGTTTTGAGCAATATCAACATTGTAAGGTCAGAATCACGTTGTTGGTCAAAAAGTGATTCTCTTGCTCTGAAAAGCATTTTGCACGCATAAAAACTACAACAGTTGATATTTCTGTTCCGTTCAATGAAAACGTGTTACTTTGCTTACAAAAGGGTTATTTAAGCAATACACGACCATTTGGAAGTGAAGTCCATTAGTTTTGAGCAATATCAACATTGTAAGGTCAGAATCACGTTGTTGGTCAAAAAGTGATTCTCTTGCACTGAAAAGCATTTTGCACGCAAAAAAACTAGAACAGTTGATATTTATGTTCCGTTCAATGAAAACGTGTTATTATGCTTACAAATGGGTTATTTCAGCATCGACCACCATTTGGAAGTGAATTCCATTAGTTTTTAGCAATATCAACATTGTATGGTCAGAATCACATTGTTGGTCAAAAAGTGATTCTCTCGCTCTGAAAAGCATATTACACACATAAAAACTAGAACAGTTGATATTTCTGTTCCGTTCAATGAAAACGTGTTATTATGCTTACAAATGGGTTATTTCAGCATAGACCACCATTTGGAAGTGAATTCCATTAGATTTTAGCAATATCAACATTGTATGGTCAGAATCACATTGTTGGTCAAAAAGTGATTCTCTCGCTCTGAAAAGCATATTGCACACATAAAAACTAGAAAAGTTGATATTTCTGTTCCGTTCAATGCAAACGTGTTATTATGCTTACAAATGGGTTATTTAAGCAATACACGACCATTTGGAAGTGAAGTCCATTAGTTTTGAGCAATATCAACATTGTAAGGTCAGAATCACGTTGTTGGTCAAAAAGTGATTCTCTCGCTCTGAAAAGCATTTTGCACGCATAAAAACTAGAACAGTTGATATTTCTGTTCCGTTCAATGAAAACGTGTTACTTTGCTTACAAAAGGGTTATTTAAGCAATACACGACCATTTGGAAGTGAAGTCCATTAGTTTTGAGCAATATCAACATTGTAAGGTCAGAATCACGTTGTTGGTCAAAAAGTGATTCTCTTGCTCTGAAAAGCATATTGCACACATAAAAACTAGAACAGTTGATATTTCTGTTCCGTTCAATGCAAACGTGTTATTATGCTTACAAATGGGTTATTTAAGCAATACACGACCATTTGGAAGTGAAGTCCATTAGTTTTGAGCAATATCAACATTGTAAGGTCAGAATCACGTTGTTGGTCAAAAAGTGATTCTCTCGCTCTGAAAAGCATTTTGCACGCATAAAAACTAGAACAGTTGATATTTCTGTTCCGTTCAATGAAAACGTGTTACTTTGCTTACAAAAGGGTTATTTAAGCAATACACGACCATTTGGAAGTGAAGTCCATTAGTTTTGAGCAATATCAACATTGTAAGGTCAGAATCACGTTGTTGGTCAAAAAGTGATTCTCTTGCTCTGAAAAGCATTATGCACGCATAAAAACTACAACAGTTGATATTTCTGTTCCGTTCAATGAAAACGTGTTACTTTGCTTACAAAAGGGTTATTTAAGCAATACACGACCATTTGGAAGTGAAGTCCATTAGTTTTGAGCAATATCAACATTGTAAGGTCAGAATCACGTTGTTGGTCAAAAAGTGATTCTCTTGCTCTGAAAAGCATTTTGCACGCATAAAAACTAGAACAGTTGATATTTCTGTTCCGTTCAATGAAAACGTGTTATTATGCTTACAAATGGGTTATTTCAGCATAGACCACCATTTGGAAGTGAATTCCATTAGATTTTAGCAATATCAACATTGTATGGTCAGAATCACGTTGTTGGTCAAAAAGTGATTCTCTCGCTCTGAAAAGCATATTGCACACATAAAAACTAGAACAGTTGATATTTCTGTTTCGTTCAATGCAAACGTGTTATTATGCTTACAAATGGGTTATTTAAGCAATACACGACCATTTGGAAGTGAAGTCCATTAGTTTTGAGCAATATCAACATTGTAAGGTCAGAATCACGTTGTTGGTCAAAAAGTGATTCTCTCGCTCTGAAAAGCATTTTGCACGCATAAAAACTAGAACAGTTGATATTTCTGTTCCGTTCAATGAAAACGTGTTACTTTGCTTACAAAAGGGTTATTTAAGCAATACACGACCATTTGGAAGTGAAGTCCATTAGTTTTAAGCAATATCAACATTGTAAGGTCAGAATCACGTTGTTGGTCAAAAAGTGATTCTCTTGCTCTGAAAAGCATTTTGCACGCATAAAAACTACAACAGTTGATATTTCTGTTCCGTTCAATGAAAACGTGTTACTTTGCTTACAAAAGGGTTATTTAAGCAATACACGACCATTTGGAAGTGAAGTCCATTAGTTTTGAGCAATATCAACATTGTAAGGTCAGAATCACGTTGTTGGTCAAAAAGTGATTCTCTTGCTCTGAAAAGCATTTTGCACGCATAAAAACTAGAACAGTTGATATTTCTGTTCCGTTCAATGAAAACGTGTTATTATGCTTACAAATGGGTTATTTCAGCATAGACCACCATTTGGAAGTGAATTCCATTAGATTTTAGCAATATCAACATTGTATGGTCAGAATCACATTGTTGGTCAAAAAGTGATTCTCTCGCTCTGAAAAGCATATTGCACACATAAAAACTAGAACAGTTGATATTTCTGTTCCGTTCAATGCAAACGTGTTATTATGCTTACAAATGGGTTATTTAAGCAATACACGACCATTTGGAAGTGAAGTCCATTAGTTTTGAGCAATATCAACATTGTAAGGTCAGAATCACGTTGTTGGTCAAAAAGTGATTCTCTCGCTCTGAAAAGCATTTTGCACGCATAAAAACTAGAACAGTTGATATTACTGTTCCGTTCAATGCAAACGTGTTACTTGGCTTACAAAAGGGTTATTTAAGCAATACACGACCATTTGGAAGTGAAGTCCATTAGTTTTGAGCAATATCAACATTGTAAGGTCAGAATCACGTTGTTGGTCAAAAAGTGATTCTCTCGCTCTGAAAAGCATTTTGCACGCATAAAAACTAGAACAGTTGATATTTCTGTTCCGTTCAATGAAAACGTGTTACTTTGCTTACAAAAGGGTTATTTAAGCAATACACGACCATTTGGAAGTGAAGTCCATTAGCTTTGAGCAATATCAACATTGTAAGGTCAGAATCACGTTGTTGGTCAAAAAGTGATTCTCTTGCTCTGAAAAGCATTTTGCACGCATAAAAACTACAACAGTTGATATTTCTGTTCCGTTCAATGAAAACGTGTTACTTTGCTTACAAAAGGGTTATTTAAGCAATACACGACCATTTGGAAGTGAAGTCCATTAGTTTTGAGCAATATCAACATTGTAAGGTCAGAATCACGTTGTTGGTCAAAAAGTGATTCTCTTGCACTGAAAAGCATTTTGCACGCAAAAAAACTAGAACAGTTGATATTTATGTTCCGTTCAATGAAAACGTGTTATTATGCTTACAAATGGGTTATTTCAGCATCGACCACCATTTGGAAGTGAATTCCATTAGTTTTTAGCAATATCAACATTGTATGGTCAGAATCACATTGTTGGTCAAAAAGTGATTCTCTCGCTCTGAAAAGCATATTGCACACATAAAAACTAGAACAGTTGATATTTCTGTTCCGTTCAATGAAAACGTGTTATTATGCTTACAAATGGGTTATTTCAGCAATACACGACCATTTGGAAGTGAAGTCCATTAGTTTTGAGCAATATCAACATTGTAAGGTCAGAATCACGTTGTTGGTCAAAAAGTTATTCTCTCGCTCTGAAAAGCATTTTGCACGCATAAAAACTAGAACAGTTGATATTTCTGTTCCGTTCAATGAAAACGTGTTACTTTGCTTACAAAAGGGTTATTTAAGCAATACACGACCATTTGGAAGTGAAGTCCATTAGTTTTGAGCAATATCAACATTGTAAGGTCAGAATCACGTTGTTGGTCAAAAAGTGATTCTCTTGCTCTGAAAAGCATTTTGCACGCATAAAAACTACAACAGTTGATATTTCTGTTCCGTTCAATGAAAACGTGTTACTTTGCTTACAAAAGGGTTATTTAAGCAATACACGACCATTTGGAAGTGAAGTCCATTAGTTTTGAGCAATATCAACATTGTAAGGTCAGAATCACGTTGTTGGTCAAAAAGTGATTCTCTTGCACTGAAAAGCATTTTGCACGCAAAAAAACTAGAACAGTTGATATTTATGTTCCGTTCAATGAAAACGTGTTACTTTGCTTACAAAAGGGTTATTCAAGCAATACACGACCATTTGGAAGTGAAGTCCATTAGTTTTGAGCAATATCAACATTGTAAGGTCAGAATCACGTTGTTGGTCAAAAAGTGATTCTCTTGCACTGAAAAGCATTTTGCACGCAAAAAAACTAGAACAGTTGATATTTATGTTCCGTTCAATGAAAACGTGTTATTATGCTTACAAATGGGTTATTTCAGCATCGACCACCATTTGGAAGTGAATTCCATTAGTTTTTAGCAATATCAACATTGTATGGTCAGAATCACATTGTTGGTCAAAAAGTGATTCTCTCGCTCTGAAAAGCATATTGCACAGATAAAAACTAGAACAGTTGATATTTCTGTTCCGTTCAATGAAAACGTGTTATTATGCTTACAAATGGGTTATTTCAGCATAGACCACCATTTGGAAGTGAATTCCATTAGATTTTAGCAATATCAACATTGTATGGTCAGAATCACATTGTTGGTCAAAAAGTGATTCTCTCGCTCTGAAAAGCATATTGCACACATAAAAACTAGAACAGTTGATATTTCTGTTCCGTTCAATGCAAACGTGTTATTATGCTTACAAATGGGTTATTTAAGCAATACACGACCATTTGGAAGTGAAGTCCATTAGTTTTGAGCAATATCAACATTGTAAGGTCAGAATCACGTTGTTGGTCAAAAAGTGATTCTCTCGCTCTGAAAAGCATTTTGCACGCATAAAAACTAGAACAGTTGATATTTCTGTTCCGTTCAATGAAAACGTGTTACTTTGCTTACAAAAGGGTTATTTAAGCAATACACGACCATTTGGAAGTGAAGTCCATTAGTTTTGAGCAATATCAACATTGTAAGGTCAGAATCACGTTGTTGGTCAAAAAGTGATTCTCTTGCTCTGAAAAGCATTTTGCACGCATAAAAACTAGAACAGTTGATATTTCTGTTCCGTTCAATGAAAACGTGTTATTATGCTTACAAATGGGTTATTTCAGCATAGACCACCATTTGGAAGTGAATTCCATTAGATTTTAGCAATATCAACATTGTATGGTCAGAATCACATTGTTGGTCAAAAAGTGATTCTCTCGCTCTGAAAAGCATATTGCACACATAAAAACTAGAACAGTTGATATTTCTGTTCCGTTCAATGCAAACGTGTTATTATGCTTACAAATGGGTTATTTAAGCAATACACGACCATTTGGAAGTGAAGTCCATTAGTTTTGAGCAATATCAACATTGTAAGGTCAGAATCACGTTGTTGGTCAAAAAGTGATTCTCTCGCTCTGAAAAGCATTTTGCACGCATAAAAACTACAACAGTTGATATTACTGTTCCGTTCAATGCAAAAGTGTTACTTGGCTTACAAAAGGGTTATTTAAGCAATACACGACCATTTGGAAGTGAAGTCCATTAGTTTTGAGCAATATCAACATTGTAAGGTCAGAATCACGTTGTTGGTCAAAAAGTGATTCTCTCGCTCTGAAAAGCATTTTGCACGCATAAAAACTAGAACAGTTGATATTTCTGTTCCGTTCAATGAAAACGTGTTACTTTGCTTACAAAAGGGTTATTTAAGCAATACACGACCATTTGGAAGTGAAGTCCATTAGTTTTGAGCAATATCAACATTGTAAGGTCAGAATCACGTTGTTGGTCAAAAAGTGATTCTCTTGCTCTGAAAAGCATTTTGCACGCATAAAAACTTGAACAGTTGATATTTCTGTTCCGTTCAATGAAAACGTGTTACTTTGCTTACAAAAGGGTTATTTAAGCAATACACGACCATTTGGCAGTGAAGTCCATTAGTTTTGAGCAATGTCAACATTGTAAGGTCAGAATCACGTTGTTGGTCAAAAAGTGATTCTCTTGCACTGAAAAGCATTTTGCACGCAAAAAAACTAGAACAGTTGATATTTATGTTCCGTTCAATGAAAACGTGTTATTATGCTTACAAATGGGTTATTTCAGCATCGACCACCATTTGGAAGTGAATTCCATTAGTTTTTAGCAATATCAACATTGTATGGTCAGAATCACATTGTTGGTCAAAAAGTGATTCTCTCGCTCTGAAAAGCATATTGCACACATAAAAACTAGAACAGTTGATATTTCTGTTCCTTTCAATGCAAACGTGTTATTATGCTTACAAATGGGTTATTTAAGCAATACACGACCATTTGGAAGTGAAGTCCATTAGTTTTGAGCAATATCAACATTGTAAGGTCAGAATCACGTTGTTGGTCAAAAAGTGATTCTCTCGCTCTGAAAAGCATTTTGCATGCATAAAAACTAGAACAGTTGATATTTCTGTTCCGTTCAATGAAAACGTGTTACTTTGCTTACAAAAGGGTTATTTAAGCAATACACGACCATTTGGAAGTGAAGTCCATTAGTTTTGAGCAATATCAACATTGTAAGGTCAGAATCACGTTGTTGGTCAAAAAGTGATTCTCTTGCTCTGAAAAGCATTTTGCACGCATAAAAACTAGAACAGTTGATATTTCTGTTCCGTTCAATGAAAACGTGTTATTATGCTTACAAATGGGTTATTTCAGCATAGACCACCATTTGGAAGTGAATTCCATTAGATTTTAGCAATATCAACATTGTATGGTCAGAATCGAATTGTTGGTCAAAAAGTGATTCTCTCGCTCTGAAAAGCATATTGCACACATAAAAACTAGAACAGTTGATATTTCTGTTCCGTTCAATGCAAACGTGTTATTATGCTTACAAATGGGTTATTTAAGCAATACACGACCATTTGGAAGTGAAGTCCATTAGTTTTGAGCAATATCAACATTGTAAGGTCAGAATCACGTTGTTGGTCAAAAAGTGATTCTCTCGCTCTGAAAAGCATTTTGCACGCATAAAAACTAGAACAGTTGATATTACTGTTCCGTTCAATGCAAACGTGTTACTTGGCTTACAAAAGGGTTATTTAAGCAATACACGACCATTTGGAAGTGAAGTCCATTAGTTTTGAGCAATATCAACATTGTAAGGTCAGAATCACGTTGTTGGTCAAAAAGTGATTCTCTCGCTCTGAAAAGCATTTTGCACGCATAAAAACTAGAACAGTTGATATTTCTGTTCCGTTCAATGAAAACGTGTTACTTTGCTTACAAAAGGGTTATTTAAGCAATACACGACCATTTGGAAGTGAAGTCCATTAGTTTTGAGCAATATCAACATTGTAAGGTCAGAATCACGTTGTTGGTCAAAAAGTGATTCTCTTGCTCTGAAAAGCATTTTGCACGCATAAAAACTACAACAGTTGATATTTCTGTTCCGTTCAATGAAAACGTGTTACTTTGCTTACAAAAGGGTTATTTAAGCAATACACGACCATTTGGAAGTGAAGTCCATTAGTTTTGAGCAATATCAACATTGTAAGGTCAGAATCACGTTGTTGGTCAAAAAGTGATTCTCTTGCACTGAAAAGCATTTTGCACGCAAAAAAACTAGAACAGTTGATATTTATGTTCCGTTCAATGAAAACGTGTTATTATGCTTACAAATGGGTTATTTCAGCATCGACCACCATTTGGAAGTGAATTCCATTAGTTTTTAGCAATATCAACATTGTATGGTCAGAATCACATTGTTGGTCAAAAAGTGATTCTCTCGCTCTGAAAAGCATATTACACACATAAAAACTAGAACAGTTGATATTTCTGTTCCGTTCAATGAAAACGTGTTATTATGCTTACAAATGGGTTATTTCAGCATAGACCACCATTTGGAAGTGAATTCCATTAGATTTTAGCAATATCAACATTGTATGGTCAGAATCACATTGTTGGTCAAAAAGTGATTCTCTCGCTCTGAAAAGCATATTGCACACATAAAAACTAGAACAGTTGATATTTCTGTTCCGTTCAATGCAAACGTGTTATTATGCTTACAAATGGGTTATTTAAGCAATACACGACCATTTGGAAGTGAAGTCCATTAGTTTTGAGCAATATCAACATTGTAAGGTCAGAATCACGTTGTTGGTCAAAAAGTGATTCTCTCGCTCTGAAAAGCATTTTGCACGCATAAAAACTAGAACAGTTGATATTTCTGTTCCGTTCAATGAAAACGTGTTACTTTGCTTACAAAAGGGTTATTTAAGCAATACACGACCATTTGGAAGTGAAGTCCATTAGTTTTGAGCAATATCAACATTGTAAGGTCAGAATCACGTTGTTGGTCAAAAAGTGATTCTCTTGCTCTGAAAAGCATTTTGCACGCATAAAAACTACAACAGTTGATATTTCTGTTCCGTTCAATGAAAACGTGTTACTTTGCTTACAAAAGGGTTATTTAAGCAATACACGACCATTTGGAAGTGAAGTCCATTAGTTTTGAGCAATATCAACATTGTAAGGTCAGAATCACGTTGTTGGTCAAAAAGTGATTCTCTTGCACTGAAAAGCATTTTGCACGCAAAAAAACTAGAACAGTTGATATTTATGTTCCGTTCAATGAAAACGTGTTATTATGCTTACAAATGGGTTATTTCAGCATCGACCACCATTTGGAAGTGAATTCCATTAGTTTTTAGCAATATCAACATTGTATGGTCAGAATCACATTGTTGGTCAAAAAGTGATTCTCTCGCTCTGAAAAGCATATTGCACACATAAAAACTAGAACAGTTGATATTTCTGTTCCGTTCAATGCAAACGTGTTATTATGCTTACAAATGGGTTATTTAAGCAATACACGACCATTTGGAAGTGAAGTCCATTAGTTTTGAGCAATATCAACATTGTAAGGTCAGAATCACGTTGTTGGTCAAAAAGTGATTCTCTCGCTCTGAAAAGCATTTTGCACACATAAAAACTAGAACAGTTGATATTTCTGTTCCGTTCAATGCAAACGTGTTACTTGGCTTACAAAAGGGTTATTTAAGCAATACACGACCATTTGGAAGTGAAGTCCATTAGTTTTGAGCAATATCAACATTGTAAGGTCAGAATCACGTTGTTGGTCAAAAAGTGATTCTCTCGCTCTGAAAAGCATTTTGCACGCATAAAAACTAGAACAGTTGATATTTCTGTTCCGTTCAATGAAAACGTGTTACTTTGCTTACAAAAGGGTTATTCAAGCAATACACGACCATTTGGAAGTGAAGTCCATTAGTTTTGAGCAATATCAACATTGTAAGGTCAGAATCACGTTGTTGGTCAAAAAGTGATTCTCTTGCACTGAAAAGCATTTTGCACGCAAAAAAACTAGAACAGTTGATATTTATGTTCCGTTCAATGAAAACGTGTTATTATGCTTACAAATGGGTTATTTCAGCATCGACCACCATTTGGAAGTGAATTCCATTAGTTTTTAGCAATATCAACATTGTATGGTCAGAATCACATTGTTGGTCAAAAAGTGATTCTCTCGCTCTGAAAAGCATATTGCACACATAAAAACTAGAACAGTTGATATTTCTGTTCCTTTCAATGCAAACGTGTTATTATGCTTACAAATGGGTTATTTAAGCAATACACGACCATTTGGAAGTGAAGTCCATTAGTTTTGAGCAATATCAACATTGTAAGGTCAGAATCACGTTGTTGGTCAAAAAGCGATTCTCTCGCTCTGAAAAGCATTTTGCATGCATAAAAACTAGAACAGTTGATATTTCTGTTCCGTTCAATGAAAACGTGTTACTTTGCTTACAAAAGGGTTATTTAAGCAATACACGACCATTTGGAAGTGAAGTCCATTAGTTTTGAGCAATATCAACATTGTAAGGTCAGAATCACGTTGTTGGTCAAAAAGTGATTCTCTTGCTCTGAAAAGCATTTTGCACGCATAAAAACTAGAACAGTTGATATTTCTGTTCCGTTCAATGAAAACGTGTTATTATGCTTACAAATGGGTTATTTCAGCATAGACCACCATTTGGAAGTGAATTCCATCAGATTTTAGCAATATCAACATTGTATGGTCAGAATCGAATTGTTGGTCAAAAAGTGATTCTCTCGCTCTGAAAAGCATATTGCACACATAAAAACTAGAACAGTTGATATTTCTGTTCCGTTCAATGCAAACGTGTTATTATGCTTACAAATGGGTTATTTAAGCAATACACGACCATTTGGAAGTGAAGTCCATTAGTTTTGAGCAATATCAACATTGTAAGGTCAGAATCACGTTGTTGGTCAAAAAGTGATTCTCTCGCTCTGAAAAGCATTTTGCACGCATAAAAACTAGAACAGTTGATATTACTGTTCCGTTCAATGCAAACGTGTTACTTGGCTTACAAAAGGGTTATTTAAGCAATACACGACCATTTGGAAGTGAAGTCCATTAGTTTTGAGCAATATCAACATTGTATGGTCAGAATCACGTTGTTGGTCAAAAAGTGATTCTCTCGCTCTGAAAAGCATATTGCACACATAAAAACTAGAACAGTTGATATTTCTGTTCCGTTCAATGCAAACGTGTTATTATGCTTACAAATGGGTTATTTAAGCAATACACGACCATTTGGAAGTGAAGTCCATTAGTTTTGAGCAATATCAACATTGTAAGGTCAGAATCACGTTGTTGGTCAAAAAGTGATTCTCTCGCTCTGAAAAGCATTTTGCACGCATAAAAACTAGAACAGTTGATATTTCTGTTCCGTTCAATGAAAACGTGTTACTTTGCTTACAAAAGGGTTATTTAAGCAATACACGACCATTTGGAAGTGAAGTCCATTAGTTTTGAGCAATATCAACATTGTAAGGTCAGAATCACGTTGTTGGTCAAAAAGTGATTCTCTTGCTCTGAAAAGCATTTTGCACGCATAAAAACTACAACAGTTGATATTTCTGTTCCGTTCAATGAAAACGTGTTACTTTGCTTACAAAAGGGTTATTTAAGCAATACACGACCATTTGGAAGTGAAGTCCATTAGTTTTGAGCAATATCAACATTGTAAGGTCAGAATCACGTTGTTGGTCAAAAAGTGATTCTCTTGCTCTGAAAAGCATTTTGCACGCATAAAAACTAGAACAGTTGATATTTCTGTTCCGTTCAATGAAAACGTGTTATTATGCTTACAAATGGGTTATTTCAGCATAGACCACCATTTGGAAGTGAATTCCATTAGATTTTAGCAATATCAACATTGTATGGTCAGAATCACATTGTTGGTCAAAAAGTGATTCTCTCGCTCTGAAAAGCATATTGCACACATAAAAACTAGAACAGTTGATATTTCTGTTCCGTTCAATGCAAACGTGTTATTATGCTTACAAATGGGTTATTTAAGCAATACACGACCATTTGGAAGTGAAGTCCATTAGTTTTGAGCAATATCAACATTGTAAGGTCAGAATCACGTTGTTGGTCAAAAAGTGATTCTCTCGCTCTGAAAAGCATTTTGCACGCATAAAAACTAGAACAGTTGATATTACTGTTCCGTTCAATGCAAACGTGTTACTTGGCTTACAAAAGGGTTATTTAAGCAATACACGACCATTTGGAAGTGAAGTCCATTAGTTTTGAGCAATATCAACATTGTAAGGTCAGAATCACGTTGTTGGTCAAAAAGTGATTCTCTCGCTCTGAAAAGCATTTTGCACGCATAAAAACTAGAACAGTTGATATTTCTGTTCCGTTCAATGAAAACGTGTTACTTTGCTTACAAAAGGGTTATTTAAGCAATACACGACCATTTGGAAGTGAAGTCCATTAGTTTTGAGCAATATCAACATTGTAAGGTCAGAATCACGTTGTTGGTCAAAAAGTGATTCTCTTGCTCTGAAAAGCATTTTGCACGCATAAAAACTACAACAGTTGATATTTCTGTTCCGTTCAATGAAAACGTGTTACTTTGCTTACAAAAGGGTTATTTAAGCAATACACGACCATTTGGAAGTGAAGTCCATTAGTTTTGAGCAATATCAACATTGTAAGGTCAGAATCACGTTGTTGGTCAAAAAGTGATTCTCTTGCACTGAAAAGCATTTTGCACGCAAAAAAACTAGAACAGTTGATATTTATGTTCCGTTCAATGAAAACGTGTTATTATGCTTACAAATGGGTTATTTCAGCATCGACCACCATTTGGAAGTGAATTCCATTAGTTTTTAGCAATATCAACATTGTATGGTCAGAATCACATTGTTGGTCAAAAAGTGATTCTCTCGCTCTGAAAAGCATATTGCACACATAAAAACTAGAACAGTTGATATTTCTGTTCCGTTCAATGAAAACGTGTTATTATGCTTACAAATGGGTTATTTCAGCATAGACCACCATTTGGAAGTGAATTCCATTAGATTTTAGCAATATCAACATTGTATGGTCAGAATCACATTGTTGGTCAAAAAGTGATTCTCTCGCTCTGAAAAGCATATTGCACACATAAAAACTAGAACAGTTGATATTTCTGTTCCGTTCAATGCAAACGTGTTATTATGCTTACAAATGGGTTATTTAAGCAATACACGACCATTTGGAAGTGAAGTCCATTAGTTTTGAGCAATATCAACATTGTAAGGTCAGAATCACGTTGTTGGTCAAAAAGTTATTCTCTCGCTCTGAAAAGCATTTTGCACGCATAAAAACTAGAACAGTTGATATTTCTGTTCCGTTCAATGAAAACGTGTTACTTTGCTTACAAAAGGGTTATTTAAGCAATACACGACCATTTGGAAGTGAAGTCCATTAGTTTTGAGCAATATCAACATTGTAAGGTCAGAATCACGTTGTTGGTCAAAAAGTGATTCTCTTGCTCTGAAAAGCATTTTGCACGCATAAAAACTACAACAGTTGATATTTCTGTTCCGTTCAATGAAAACGTGTTACTTTGCTTACAAAAGGGTTATTTAAGCAATACACGACCATTTGGAAGTGAAGTCCATTAGTTTTGAGCAATATCAACATTGTAAGGTCAGAATCACGTTGTTGGTCAAAAAGTGATTCTCTTGCACTGAAAAGCATTTTGCACGCAAAAAAACTAGAACAGTTGATATTTATGTTCCGTTCAATGAAAACGTGTTACTTTGCTTACAAAAGGGTTATTCAAGCAATACACGACCATTTGGAAGTGAAGTCCATTAGTTTTGAGCAATATCAACATTGTAAGGTCAGAATCACGTTGTTGGTCAAAAAGTGATTCTCTTGCACTGAAAAGCATTTTGCACGCAAAAAAACTAGAACAGTTGATATTTATGTTCCGTTCAATGAAAACGTGTTATTATGCTTACAAATGGGTTATTTCAGCATCGACCACCATTTGGAAGTGAATTCCATTAGTTTTTAGCAATATCAACATTGTATGGTCAGAATCACATTGTTGGTCAAAAAGTGATTCTCTCGCTCTGAAAAGCATATTGCACAGATAAAAACTAGAACAGTTGATATTTCTGTTCCGTTCAATGAAAACGTGTTATTATGCTTACAAATGGGTTATTTCAGCATAGACCACCATTTGGAAGTGAATTCCATTAGATTTTAGCAATATCAACATTGTATGGTCAGAATCACATTGTTGGTCAAAAAGTGATTCTCTCGCTCTGAAAAGCATATTGCACACATAAAAACTAGAACAGTTGATATTTCTGTTCCGTTCAATGCAAACGTGTTATTATGCTTACAAATGGGTTATTTAAGCAATACACGACCATTTGGAAGTGAAGTCCATTAGTTTTGAGCAATATCAACATTGTAAGGTCAGAATCACGTTGTTGGTCAAAAAGTGATTCTCTCGCTCTGAAAAGCATTTTGCACGCATAAAAACTACAACAGTTGATATTACTGTTCCGTTCAATGCAAAAGTGTTACTTGGCTTACAAAAGGGTTATTTAAGCAATACACGACCATTTGGAAGTGAAGTCCATTAGTTTTGAGCAATATCAACATTGTAAGGTCAGAATCACGTTGTTGGTCAAAAAGTGATTCTCTCGCTCTGAAAAGCATTTTGCACGCATAAAAACTAGAACAGTTGATATTTCTGTTCCGTTCAATGAAAACGTGTTACTTTGCTTACAAAAGGGTTATTTAAGCAATACACGACCATTTGGAAGTGAAGTCCATTAGTTTTGAGCAATATCAACATTGTAAGGTCAGAATCACGTTGTTGGTCAAAAAGTGATTCTCTTGCTCTGAAAAGCATTTTGCACGCATAAAAACTTGAACAGTTGATATTTCTGTTCCGTTCAATGAAAACGTGTTACTTTGCTTACAAAAGGGTTATTTAAGCAATACACGACCATTTGGCAGTGAAGTCCATTAGTTTTGAGCAATGTCAACATTGTAAGGTCAGAATCACGTTGTTGGTCAAAAAGTGATTCTCTTGCACTGAAAAGCATTTTGCACACAAAAAAACTAGAACAGTTGATATTTATGTTCCGTTCAATGAAAACGTGTTATTATGCTTACAAATGGGTTATTTCAGCATCGACCACCATTTGGAAGTGAATTCCATTAGTTTTTAGCAATATCAACATTGTATGGTCAGAATCACATTGTTGGTCAAAAAGTGATTCTCTCGCTCTGAAAAGCATATTGCACACATAAAAACTAGAACAGTTGATATTTCTGTTCCTTTCAATGCAAACGTGTTATTATGCTTACAAATGGGTTATTTAAGCAATACACGACCATTTGGAAGTGAAGTCCATTAGTTTTGAGCAATATCAACATTGTAAGGTCAGAATCACGTTGTTGGTCAAAAAGTGATTCTCTCGCTCTGAAAAGCATTTTGCATGCATAAAAACTAGAACAGTTGATATTTCTGTTCCGTTCAATGAAAACGTGTTACTTTGCTTACAAAAGGGTTATTTAAGCAATACACGACCATTTGGAAGTGAAGTCCATTAGTTTTGAGCAATATCAACATTGTAAGGTCAGAATCACGTTGTTGGTCAAAAAGTGATTCTCTTGCTCTGAAAAGCATTTTGCACGCATAAAAACTAGAACAGTTGATATTTCTGTTCCGTTCAATGAAAACGTGTTATTATGCTTACAAATGGGTTATTTCAGCATAGACCACCATTTGGAAGTGAATTCCATTAGATTTTAGCAATATCAACATTGTATGGTCAGAATCGAATTGTTGGTCAAAAAGTGATTCTCTCGCTCTGAAAAGCATATTGCACACATAAAAACTAGAACAGTTGATATTTCTGTTCCGTTCAATGCAAACGTGTTATTATGCTTACAAATGGGTTATTTAAGCAATACACGACCATTTGGAAGTGAAGTCCATTAGTTTTGAGCAATATCAACATTGTAAGGTCAGAATCACGTTGTTGGTCAAAAAGTGATTCTCTCGCTCTGAAAAGCATTTTGCACGCATAAAAACTAGAACAGTTGATATTACTGTTCCGTTCAATGCAAACGTGTTACTTGGCTTACAAAAGGGTTATTTAAGCAATACACGACCATTTGGAAGTGAAGTCCATTAGTTTTGAGCAATATCAACATTGTAAGGTCAGAATCACGTTGTTGGTCAAAAAGTGATTCTCTTGCACTGAAAAGCATTTTGCACGCAAAAAAACTAGAACAGTTGATATTTATGTTCCGTTCAATGAAAACGTGTTATTATGCTTACAAATGGGTTATTTCAGCATCGACCACCATTTGGAAGTGAATTCCATTAGTTTTTAGCAATATCAACATTGTATGGTCAGAATCACATTGTTGGTCAAAAAGTGATTCTCTCGCTCTGAAAAGCATATTACACACATAAAAACTAGAACAGTTGATATTTCTGTTCCGTTCAATGAAAACGTGTTATTATGCTTACAAATGGGTTATTTCAGCATAGACCACCATTTGGAAGTGAATTCCATTAGATTTTAGCAATATCAACATTGTATGGTCAGAATCACATTGTTGGTCAAAAAGTGATTCTCTCGCTCTGAAAAGCATATTGCACACATAAAAACTAGAACAGTTGATATTTCTGTTCCGTTCAATGCAAACGTGTTATTATGCTTACAAATGGGTTATTTAAGCAATACACGACCATTTGGAAGTGAAGTCCATTAGTTTTGAGCAATATCAACATTGTAAGGTCAGAATCACGTTGTTGGTCAAAAAGTGATTCTCTCGCTCTGAAAAGCATTTTGCACGCATAAAAACTAGAACAGTTGATATTTCTGTTCCGTTCAATGAAAACGTGTTACTTTGCTTACAAAAGGGTTATTTAAGCAATACACGACCATTTGGAAGTGAAGTCCATTAGTTTTGAGCAATATCAACATTGTAAGGTCAGAATCACGTTGTTGGTCAAAAAGTGATTCTCTTGCTCTGAAAAGCATTTTGCACGCATAAAAACTACAACAGTTGATATTTCTGTTCCGTTCAATGAAAACGTGTTACTTTGCTTACAAAAGGGTTATTTAAGCAATACACGACCATTTGGAAGTGAAGTCCATTAGTTTTGAGCAATATCAACATTGTAAGGTCAGAATCACGTTGTTGGTCAAAAAGTGATTCTCTTGCACTGAAAAGCATTTTGCACGCAAAAAAACTAGAACAGTTGATATTTATGTTCCGTTCAATGAAAACGTGTTATTATGCTTACAAATGGGTTATTTCAGCATCGACCACCATTTGGAAGTGAATTCCATTAGTTTTTAGCAATATCAACATTGTATGGTCAGAATCACATTGTTGGTCAAAAAGTGATTCTCTCGCTCTGAAAAGCATATTGCACACATAAAAACTAGAACAGTTGATATTTCTGTTCCGTTCAATGCAAACGTGTTATTATGCTTACAAATGGGTTATTTAAGCAATACACGACCATTTGGAAGTGAAGTCCATTAGTTTTGAGCAATATCAACATTGTAAGGTCAGAATCACGTTGTTGGTCAAAAAGTGATTCTCTCGCTCTGAAAAGCATTTTGCACACATAAAAACTAGAACAGTTGATATTTCTGTTCCGTTCAATGCAAACGTGTTACTTGGCTTACAAAAGGGTTATTTAAGCAATACACGACCATTTGGAAGTGAAGTCCATTAGTTTTGAGCAATATCAACATTGTAAGGTCAGAATCACGTTGTTGGTCAAAAAGTGATTCTCTCGCTCTGAAAAGCATTTTGCACGCATAAAAACTAGAACAGTTGATATTTCTGTTCCGTTCAATGAAAACGTGTTACTTTGCTTACAAAAGGGTTATTCAAGCAATACACGACCATTTGGAAGTGAAGTCCATTAGTTTTGAGCAA
Organism: Pollachius pollachius; assembly: GCF_949987615.1. Classification (NCBI taxonomy): domain Eukaryota; kingdom Metazoa; phylum Chordata; class Actinopteri; order Gadiformes; family Gadidae; genus Pollachius; species Pollachius pollachius. The sequence goes on from NW_027641391.1 coordinate 47,223, forward strand.
TATCAACATTGTAAGGTCAGAATCACGTTGTTGGTCAAAAAGTGATTCTCTTGCACTGAAAAGCATTTTGCACGCAAAAAAACTAGAACAGTTGATATTTATGTTCCGTTCAATGAAAACGTGTTATTATGCTTACAAATGGGTTATTTCAGCATCGACCACCATTTGGAAGTGAATTCCATTAGTTTTTAGCAATATCAACATTGTATGGTCAGAATCACATTGTTGGTCAAAAAGTGATTCTCTCGCTCTGAAAAGCATATTGCACACATAAAAACTAGAACAGTTGATATTTCTGTTCCTTTCAATGCAAACGTGTTATTATGCTTACAAATGGGTTATTTAAGCAATACACGACCATTTGGAAGTGAAGTCCATTAGTTTTGAGCAATATCAACATTGTAAGGTCAGAATCACGTTGTTGGTCAAAAAGTGATTCTCTCGCTCTGAAAAGCATTTTGCATGCATAAAAACTAGAACAGTTGATATTTCTGTTCCGTTCAATGAAAACGTGTTACTTTGCTTACAAAAGGGTTATTTAAGCAATACACGACCATTTGGAAGTGAAGTCCATTAGTTTTGAGCAATATCAACATTGTAAGGTCAGAATCACGTTGTTGGTCAAAAAGTGATTCTCTTGCTCTGAAAAGCATTTTGCACGCATAAAAACTAGAACAGTTGATATTTCTGTTCCGTTCAATGAAAACGTGTTATTATGCTTACAAATGGGTTATTTCAGCATAGACCACCATTTGGAAGTGAATTCCATCAGATTTTAGCAATATCAACATTGTATGGTCAGAATCGAATTGTTGGTCAAAAAGTGATTCTCTCGCTCTGAAAAGCATATTGCACACATAAAAACTAGAACAGTTGATATTTCTGTTCCGTTCAATGCAAACGTGTTATTATGCTTACAAATGGGTTATTTAAGCAATACACGACCATTTGGAAGTGAAGTCCATTAGTTTTGAGCAATATCAACATTGTAAGGTCAGAATCACGTTGTTGGTCAAAAAGTGATTCTCTCGCTCTGAAAAGCATTTTGCACGCATAAAAACTAGAACAGTTGATATTACTGTTCCGTTCAATGCAAACGTGTTACTTGGCTTACAAAAGGGTTATTTAAGCAATACACGACCATTTGGAAGTGAAGTCCATTAGTTTTGAGCAATATCAACATTGTAAGGTCAGAATCACGTTGTTGGTCAAAAAGTGATTCTCTCGCTCTGAAAAGCATTTTGCACGCATAAAAACTAGAACAGTTGATATTTCTGTTCCGTTCAATGAAAACGTGTTACTTTGCTTACAAAAGGGTTATTTAAGCAATACACGACCATTTGGAAGTGAAGTCCATTAGTTTTGAGCAATATCAACATTGTAAGGTCAGAATCACGTTGTTGGTCAAAAAGTGATTCTCTTGCTCTGAAAAGCATTTTGCACGCATAAAAACTACAACAGTTGATATTTCTGTTCCGTTCAATGAAAACGTGTTACTTTGCTTACAAAAGGGTTATTTAAGCAATACACGACCATTTGGAAGTGAAGTCCATTAGTTTTGAGCAATATCAACATTGTAAGGTCAGAATCACGTTGTTGGTCAAAAAGTGATTCTCTCGCTCTGAAAAGCATTTTGCACGCATAAAAACTAGAACAGTTGATATTTCTGTTCCGTTCAATGAAAACGTGTTATTATGCTTACAAATGGGTTATTTCAGCATCGACCACCATTTGGAAGTGAATTCCATTAGTTTTTAGCAATATCAACATTGTATGGTCAGAATCACATTGTTGGTCAAAAAGTGATTCTCTCGCTCTGAAAAGCATATTGCACACATAAAAACTAGAACAGTTGATATTTCTGTTCCGTTCAATGCAAACGTGTTATTATGCTTACAAATGGGTTATTTAAGCAATACACGACCATTTGGAAGTGAAGTCCATTAGTTTTGAGCAATATCAACATTGTAAGGTCAGAATCACGTTGTTGGTCAAAAAGTGATTCTCTCGCTCTGAAAAGCATTTTGCACACATAAAAACTAGAACAGTTGATATTTCTGTTCCGTTCAATGCAAACGTGTTACTTGGCTTACAAAAGGGTTATTTAAGCAATACACGACCATTTGGAAGTGAAGTCCATTAGTTTTGAGCAATATCAACATTGTAAGGTCAGAATCACGTTGTTGGTCAAAAAGTGATTCTCTCGCTCTGAAAAGCATTTTGCACGCATAAAAACTAGAACAGTTGATATTTCTGTTCCGTTCAATGAAAACGTGTTACTTTGCTTACAAAAGGGTTATTCAAGCAATACACGACCATTTGGAAGTGAAGTCCATTAGTTTTGAGCAATATCAACATTGTAAGGTCAGAATCACGTTGTTGGTCAAAAAGTGATTCTCTTGCACTGAAAAGCATTTTGCACGCAAAAAAACTAGAACAGTTGATATTTATGTTCCGTTCAATGAAAACGTGTTATTATGCTTACAAATGGGTTATTTCAGCATCGACCACCATTTGGAAGTGAATTCCATTAGTTTTTAGCAATATCAACATTGTATGGTCAGAATCACATTGTTGGTCAAAAAGTGATTCTCTCGCTCTGAAAAGCATATTGCACACATAAAAACTAGAACAGTTGATATTTCTGTTCCGTTCAATGAAAACGTGTTATTATGCTTACAAATGGGTTATTTCAGCATAGACCACCATTTGGAAGTGAATTCCATTAGATTTTAGCAATATCAACATTGTATGGTCAGAATCACATTGTTGGTCAAAAAGTGATTCTCTCGCTCTGAAAAGCATATTGCACACATAAAAACTAGAACAGTTGATATTTCTGTTCCGTTCAATGCAAACGTGTTATTATGCTTACAAATGGGTTATTTAAGCAATACACGACCATTTGGAAGTGAAGTCCATTAGTTTTGAGCAATATCAACATTGTAAGGTCAGAATCACGTTGTTGGTCAAAAAGTGATTCTCTCGCTCTGAAAAGCATTTTGCACGCATAAAAACTAGAACAGTTGATATTTCTGTTCCGTTCAATGAAAACGTGTTACTTTGCTTACAAAAGGGTTATTTAAGCAATACACGACCATTTGGAAGTGAAGTCCATTAGTTTTGAGCAATATCAACATTGTAAGGTCAGAATCACGTTGTTGGTCAAAAAGTGATTCTCTTGCTCTGAAAAGCATTTTGCACGCATAAAAACTACAACAGTTGATATTTCTGTTCCGTTCAATGAAAACGTGTTACTTTGCTTACAAAAGGGTTATTTAAGCAATACACGACCATTTGGAAGTGAAGTCCATTAGTTTTGAGCAATATCAACATTGTAAGGTCAGAATCACGTTGTTGGTCAAAAAGTGATTCTCTTGCACTGAAAAGCATTTTGCACGCAAAAAAACTAGAACAGTTGATATTTATGTTCCGTTCAATGAAAACGTGTTATTATGCTCACAAATGGGTTATTTCAGCATCGACCACCATTTGGAAGTGAATTCCATTAGTTTTTAGCAATATCAACATTGTATGGTCAGAATCACATTGTTGGTCAAAAAGTGATTCTCTCGCTCTGAAAAGCATATTGCACACATAAAAACTAGAACAGTTGATATTTCTGTTCCGTTCAATGCAAACGTGTTATTATGCTTACAAATGGGTTATTTAAGCAATACACGACCATTTGGAAGTGAAGTCCATTAGTTTTGAGCAATATCAACATTGTAAGGTCAGAATCACGTTGTTGGTCAAAAAGTGATTCTCTCGCTCTGAAAAGCATTTTGCACACATAAAAACTAGAACAGTTGATATTTCTGTTCCGTTCAATGCAAACGTGTTACTTGGCTTACAAAAGGGTTATTTAAGCAATACACGACCATTTGGAAGTGAAGTCCATTAGTTTTGCGCAATATCAACATTGTAAGGTCAGAATCACGTTGTTGGTCAAAAAGTGATTCTCTCGCTCTGAAAAGCATTTTGCACGCATAAAAACTAGAACAGTTGATATTTCTGTTCCGTTCAATGAAAACGTGTTACTTTGCTTACAAAAGGGTTATTCAAGCAATACACGACCATTTGGAAGTGAAGTCCATTAGTTTTGAGCAATATCAACATTGTAAGGTCAGAATCACGTTGTTGGTCAAAAAGTGATTCTCTTGCTCTGAAAAGCATTTTGCACGCATAAAAACTAGAACAGTTGATATTTCTGTTCCGTTCAATGAAAACGTGTTACTTTGCTTACAAATGGGTTATTTCAGCATCGACCACCATTTGGAAGTGAATTCCATTAGTTTTTAGCAATATCAACATTGTATGGTCAGAATCACATTGTTGGTCAAAAAGTGATTCTCTCGCTCTGAAAAGCATTTTGCACACATAAAAACTAGAACAGTTGATATTTCTGTTCCGTTCAATTCAAACGTGTTATTTTGCTTACAAAAGGGTTATTTAAGCAATACACCACCATTTGGGAGTGAAGTCTATTAGTTTTGAGCAATATCAACATCGTAAGGTCAGAATCACATCGTTGGTCAAAAAGTGATTCTCTCACTCTAAAAAGCATTTTGCACATGTAACCCTTGTCCCATGTAGTTAAATAATAAATCTAGAGTGGTTAATACAATAAGACTGGGCCTGGGCTCGTTGTAGGAAACTACAACTTTGATTCATATGTTACTATTAGATAATTTTAACAAATGACCACCACAACTGTATTTTAAATGCAAAAGTATTCATTCACATATTTATTCACAAAAATGAAATACTAGTTGAATGTATTTTAGGAAAAGAAAACAAATAAAATGAGATGCACGGGATTCTCCAATTCACAACAATGCAAACTCAATGTACCACACACAATCAAATTAACAACACACTTTAAATGAGGTTAACCCGTTGCAGGCCTGTTATTTGAAGCTTGTGTGCGGTGGGGCCTAAAAACTGTACTGGCCGCTTCACTCAGCATTGAGCTCAAAATAAAAGCACGTGCATGTGTTGGTCAGTACTCACGAAATCCAGGGTGTAATTAGTAGGGGCAGAAAGGGATTGGGGGATGATATTCTCACAAAGATAATGGCAATGGCGGTGGCAATCCAAACACACACGCGGGCAATGGCGGTGGCGAAGTCACAGGGAAGAAAAACACAGAAACAGCAAGGCCATCTGCTGGAAACCCCTCTCTCTCCAACGTTCAGCTCCTTTAAGCAAATTATCCAATGAGCCACAATATCAAACACTATTGCATATCGAACTAGCATTAGCTTTGCGTTAACTTAAGTTAATTACAAAACTACGATATGTGGGCACATTAGCACAGAATGCTACCGCTAACTAGCACGTCGCTAACCGCGTTACACATCCAGTACTCTTTACTACGTTACTATAACAGTTAGATATAGTACAATGGAGGCATACACATCGTATTCACCTTTTGCAGGTCACAAAGAAGTTTAAATCAGGACCATGAGTAGTCGACCTCACGATAAAACTTAAATGCTTCCCACACTACGATGCCTCCTCTTAGCTCTCAGGTCAGGTCAGGTTTCTTTCTCTACATGTGCTCACTACTCCCCACACTAACCTGCTGCACTAGTCCCGCCCGTTACACGGTGAGACTTTAATCGGATTGGCTTGTGAGGTTTTAATACAACCAAAGACAAAACAGAAATTAAATGATTTATGTGTGACAGGCAAACAGGTTAAGTTAAACATTAACACAGCTTCTTCCTCTTTTATATCCTGAATTCACAAATATTTTAGACTTGATAACTTAAAGACCTTCATATTAATTTATCTTTTAACTGTAAATAGTTTTATTAAACGTATTATATTTATGCTTTTAACCCGCACACATTTGAACCCATTTTATTATTATGAACTCTATTTATTTATGAACATTTAACACAGCATTTTATTATACTGTTTATTTTTTATGCTCTGTAACTTATGGTTTTTGTACAGGGCTACACACACATAAAAACTAGAACAGTTGATATTTCTGTTCCTTTCAATGCAAACGTGTTACTTGGCTTACAAAAGGGTTATTTAAGCAATACACGACCATTTGGAAGTGAAGTCCATTAGTTTTGAGCAATATCAACATTGTAAGGTCAGAATCACGTTGTTGGTCAAAAAGTGATTCTCTTGCTCTGAAAAGCATTTTGCACGCATAAAAACTAGAACAGTTGATATTTCTGTTCCGTTCAATGAAAACGTGTTACTTTGCATACAAAAGGGTTATTTAAGCAATACACGACCATTTGGAAGTGAAGTCCATTAGTTTTGAGCAATATCAACATTGTAAGGTCAGAATCACGTTGTTGGTCAAAAAGTGATTCTCTTGCTCTGAAAAGCATTTTGCACGCATAAAAACTAGAACAGTTGATATTTCTGTTCCGTTCAATGAAAACGTGTTATTATGCTTACAAATGGGTTATTTCAGCATACACCACCATTTGGAAGTGAATTCCATTAGTTTTTAGCAATATCAACATTGTATGGTCAGAATCACATTGTTGGTCAAAAAGTGATTCTCTCGCTCTGAAAAGCATTTTGCACACATAAAAACTAGAACAGTTGATATTTCTGTTCCGTTCAATGCAAACGTGTTGCTTTGCTTATAAAAGGGTTATTTAAGCAATACACGACCATTTGGAAGTGAAGTCCATTAGTTTTGAGCAATATCAACATTGTAATGTCAGAATCACTTTGTTGGTCAAAAAGTGATTCTCTCGCTCTGAAAAACATTTTGCACGCATAAAATCTAGAACAGTTGATATTTCTGTTCCGTTCAATGCAACCGTGTTATTATGCTTACAAATGGGTTATTTCAGCATAGACCACCATTTGGAAGTGAATTCCATTAGTTTTCAGCAATATCAACATTGTAAGGTCAGAATCAAGTTGTTGGTCAAAAAGTGATTCTCTCGCTCTGAAAAGCATTTTGCACACATACAAACTAGAACAGTTGATATTTCTGTTCCGTTCAATGCAAACGTGTTATTTTGCTTACAAAAGGGTTATTTAAGCAATACACCACCAATTGGGAGTGAAGTCTATTAGTTTTGAGCAATATCAACATCGTAAGGTCAGAATCACATCGTTGGTCAAAAAGTGATTCTCCTACACTAAAAAGCATATTGCACACATAAAAACTAGAACAGTTGATATTTCTGTTCCGTTCAAAGCAAACGTGTTACTTGGCTTACAAAAGGGTTATTTAAGCATAAACCACCATTTGGGAGTGAATTCCATTAGTTTTGAGCAATATCAAAATTGTAAGGTAAAAATCATATTGTTGGTCAAAAAGTGCTTCTCTCGCTCTGAAAAGCATTTTGCACGCATAAAAACTTGACATGTGAATATTTCTGTTTCTTTCAATGGAAACGTGTTATTATGCTTACAAAAGGGTTATTTAAGCATAAACCACCATTTGGGAGTGAATTCCATTAGTTTTGAGCAATATCAAAATTGAAAGGTCAGAATCACATTGTTGGTCAAAAAGTGCTTCTCTCGCTCTGAAAAGCATTTTGCACGCATAAAAACTTGACATGTGAAAATTTCTGTTTCTTTCAATGGAAACGTGATATTATGCTTACAAAAGGGTTATTTAAGCATAAACCACCATTTGGGAGTGAATTCCATTAGTTTTGACATATATCAAAATTGAAAGGTAAAAATCACATTGTTGGTCAAAAAGTGCTTCTCTCGCTCTGAAAAGCATTTTGCACGCATAAAAACTTGACATGTGAATATTTCTGTTTCTTTCAATTCAAACGTGTTATTATGCTTACAAAAGGGTTATTTAAGCATAAACCACCATTTGGGAGTGAAATCCATTAGTTTTGAGCAATATCAAAATTGAAAGGTCAGAATCACATTGTTGGTCAAAAAGTGCTTCTCTCGCTCTGAAAAGCATTTTGCACACATAAAAACTTGACATGTGAATATTTCTGTTAATTTCAATGGAAACGTGTTATTATGCTTACAAAAGGGTTATTTAAGCATAAACCACCATTTGGGAGTGAATTCCATTAGTTTTGAGCAATATCAAAATTGAAAGGTCAGAATCACATTGTTGGTCAAAAAGTGCTTCTCTCGCTCTGAAAAGCATTTTGCACACATAAAAACTAGAACAGTTGATATTTCTGTTCCGTTCAATGAAAACGTGTTACTTTGCTTACAAAAGGGTTATTTAAGCAATACACGACCATTTGGAAGTGAAGTCCATTAGTTTTGAGCAATATCAACATTGTAAGGTCAGAATCACGTTGTTGGTCAAAAAGTGATTCTCTTGCTCTGAAAAGCATTTTGCACGCATAAAAACTACAACAGTTGATATTTCTGTTCCGTTCAATGAAAACGTGTTACTTTGCTTACAAAAGGGTTATTTAAGCAATACACGACCATTTGGAAGTGAAGTCCATTAGTTTTGAGCAATATCAACATTGTAAGGTCAGAATCACGTTGTTGGTCAAAAAGTGATTCTCTTGCACTGAAAAGCATTTTGCACGCAAAAAAACTAGAACAGTTGATATTTATGTTCCGTTCAATGAAAACGTGTTATTATGCTTACAAATGGGTTATTTCAGCATCGACCACCATTTGGAAGTGAATTCCATTAGTTTTTAGCAATATCAACATTGTATGGTCAGAATCACATTGTTGGTCAAAAAGTGATTCTCTCGCTCTGAAAAGCATATTGCACACATAAAAACTAGAACAGTTGATATTTCTGTTCCGTTCAATGCAAACGTGTTATTATGCTTACAAATGGGTTATTTAAGCAATACACGACCATTTGGAAGTGAAGTCCATTAGTTTTGAGCAATATCAACATTGTAAGGTCAGAATCACGTTGTTGGTCAAAAAGTGATTCTCTCGCTCTGAAAAGCATTTTGCACACATAAAAACTAGAACAGTTGATATTTCTGTTCCGTTCAATGCAAACGTGTTACTTGGCTTACAAAAGGGTTATTTAAGCAATACACGACCATTTGGAAGTGAAGTCCATTAGTTTTGCGCAATATCAACATTGTAAGGTCAGAATCACGTTGTTGGTCAAAAAGTGATTCTCTCGCTCTGAAAAGCATTTTGCACGCATAAAAACTAGAACAGTTGATATTTCTGTTCCGTTCAATGAAAACGTGTTACTTTGCTTACAAAAGGGTTATTCAAGCAATACACGACCATTTGGAAGTGAAGTCCATTAGTTTTGAGCAATATCAACATTGTAAGGTCAGAATCACGTTGTTGGTCAAAAAGTGATTCTCTTGCTCTGAAAAGCATTTTGCACGCATAAAAACTAGAACAGTTGATATTTCTGTTCCGTTCAATGAAAACGTGTTACTTTGCTTACAAATGGGTTATTTCAGCATCGACCACCATTTGGAAGTGAATTCCATTAGTTTTTAGCAATATCAACATTGTATGGTCAGAATCACATTGTTGGTCAAAAAGTGATTCTCTCGCTCTGAAAAGCATTTTGCACACATAAAAACTAGAACAGTTGATATTTCTGTTCCGTTCAATTCAAACGTGTTATTTTGCTTACAAAAGGGTTATTTAAGCAATACACCACCATTTGGGAGTGAAGTCTATTAGTTTTGAGCAATATCAACATCGTAAGGTCAGAATCACATCGTTGGTCAAAAAGTGATTCTCTCACTCTAAAAAGCATTTTGCACATGTAACCCTTGTCCCATGTAGTTAAATAATAAATCTAGAGTGGTTAATACAATAAGACTGGGCCTGGGCTCGTTGTAGGAAACTACAACTTTGATTCATATGTTACTATTAGATAATTTTAACAAATGACCACCACAACTGTATTTTAAATGCAAAAGTATTCATTCACATATTTATTCACAAAAATGAAATACTAGTTGAATGTATTTTAGGAAAAGAAAACAAATAAAATGAGATGCACGGGATTCTCCAATTCACAACAATGCAAACTCAATGTACCACACACAATCAAATTAACAACACACTTTAAATGAGGTTAACCCGTTGCAGGCCTGTTATTTGAAGCTTGTGTGCGGTGGGGCCTAAAAACTGTACTGGCCGCTTCACTCAGCATTGAGCTCAAAATAAAAGCACGTGCATGTGTTGGTCAGTACTCACGAAATCCAGGGTGTAATTAGTAGGGGCAGAAAGGGATTGGGGGATGATATTCTCACAAAGATAATGGCAATGGCGGTGGCAATCCAAACACACACGCGGGCAATGGCGGTGGCGAAGTCACAGGGAAGAAAAACACAGAAACAGCAAGGCCATCTGCTGGAAACCCCTCTCTCTCCAACGTTCAGCTCCTTTAAGCAAATTATCCAATGAGCCACAATATCAAACACTATTGCATATCGAACTAGCATTAGCTTTGCGTTAACTTAAGTTAATTACAAAACTACGATATGTGGGCACATTAGCACAGAATGCTACCGCTAACTAGCACGTCGCTAACCGCGTTACACATCCAGTACTCTTTACTACGTTACTATAACAGTTAGATATAGTACAATGGAGGCATACACATCGTATTCACCTTTTGCAGGTCACAAAGAAGTTTAAATCAGGACCATGAGTAGTCGACCTCACGATAAAACTTAAATGCTTCCCACACTACGATGCCTCCTCTTAGCTCTCAGGTCAGGTCAGGTTTCTTTCTCTACATGTGCTCACTACTCCCCACACTAACCTGCTGCACTAGTCCCGCCCGTTACACGGTGAGACTTTAATCGGATTGGCTTGTGAGGTTTTAATACAACCAAAGACAAAACAGAAATTAAATGATTTATGTGTGACAGGCAAACAGGTTAAGTTAAACATTAACACAGCTTCTTCCTCTTTTATATCCTGAATTCACAAATATTTTAGACTTGATAACTTAAAGACCTTCATATTAATTTATCTTTTAACTGTAAATAGTTTTATTAAACGTATTATATTTATGCTTTTAACCCGCACACATTTGAACCCATTTTATTATTATGAACTCTATTTATTTATGAACATTTAACACAGCATTTTATTATACTGTTTATTTTTTATGCTCTGTAACTTATGGTTTTTGTACAGGGCTACACACACATAAAAACTAGAACAGTTGATATTTCTGTTCCTTTCAATGCAAACGTGTTACTTGGCTTACAAAAGGGTTATTTAAGCAATACACGACCATTTGGAAGTGAAGTCCATTAGTTTTGAGCAATATCAACATTGTAAGGTCAGAATCACGTTGTTGGTCAAAAAGTGATTCTCTTGCTCTGAAAAGCATTTTGCACGCATAAAAACTAGAACAGTTGATATTTCTGTTCCGTTCAATGAAAACGTGTTACTTTGCATACAAAAGGGTTATTTAAGCAATACACGACCATTTGGAAGTGAAGTCCATTAGTTTTGAGCAATATCAACATTGTAAGGTCAGAATCACGTTGTTGGTCAAAAAGTGATTCTCTTGCTCTGAAAAGCATTTTGCACGCATAAAAACTAGAACAGTTGATATTTCTGTTCCGTTCAATGAAAACGTGTTATTATGCTTACAAATGGGTTATTTCAGCATACACCACCATTTGGAAGTGAATTCCATTAGTTTTTAGCAATATCAACATTGTATGGTCAGAATCACATTGTTGGTCAAAAAGTGATTCTCTCGCTCTGAAAAGCATTTTGCACACATAAAAACTAGAACAGTTGATATTTCTGTTCCGTTCAATGCAAACGTGTTGCTTTGCTTATAAAAGGGTTATTTAAGCAATACACGACCATTTGGAAGTGAAGTCCATTAGTTTTGAGCAATATCAACATTGTAATGTCAGAATCACTTTGTTGGTCAAAAAGTGATTCTCTCGCTCTGAAAAACATTTTGCACGCATAAAATCTAGAACAGTTGATATTTCTGTTCCGTTCAATGCAACCGTGTTATTATGCTTACAAATGGGTTATTTCAGCATAGACCACCATTTGGAAGTGAATTCCATTAGTTTTCAGCAATATCAACATTGTAAGGTCAGAATCAAGTTGTTGGTCAAAAAGCGATTCTCTCGCTCTGAAAAGCATTTTGCACACATACAAACTAGAACAGTTGATATTTCTGTTCCGTTCAATGCAAACGTGTTATTTTGCTTACAAAAGGGTTATTTAAGCAATACACCACCAATTGGGAGTGAAGTCTATTAGTTTTGAGCAATATCAACATCGTAAGGTCAGAATCACATCGTTGGTCAAAAAGTGATTCTCCTACACTAAAAAGCATATTGCACACATAAAAACTAGAACAGTTGATATTTCTGTTCCGTTCAAAGCAAACGTGTTACTTGGCTTACAAAAGGGTTATTTAAGCATAAACCACCATTTGGGAGTGAATTCCATTAGTTTTGAGCAATATCAAAATTGAAAGGTCAGAGTCACATTGTTGGTCAAAAAGTGCTTCTCTCGCTCTGAAAAGCATTTTGCACGCATAAAAACTTGACATGTGAATATTTCTGTTTCTTTCAATGGAAACGTGTTATTATGCTTACAAAAGGGTTATTTAAGCATAAACCACCATTTGGGAGTGAATTCCATTAGTTTTGAGCAATATCAACATTGTAAGGTAAAAATCATATTGTTGGTCAAAAAGTGCTTCTCTCGCTCTGAAAAGCATTTTGCACGCATAAAAACTTGACATGTGAATATTTCTGTTTCTTTCAATGGAAACGTGTTATTATGCTTACAAAAGGGTTATTTAAGCATAAACCACCATTTGGGAGTGAATTCCATTAGTTTTGAGCAATATCAAAATTGAAAGGTCAGAATCACATTGTTGGTCAAAAAGTGCTTCTCTCGCTCTGAAAAGCATTTTGCACACATAAAAACTTGACATGTGAATATTTCTGTTACTTTCAATGGAAACGTGTTATTATGCTTACAAAAGGGTTATTTAAGCATAAACCACCATTTGGGAGTGAATTCCATTAGTTTTGAGCAATATCAAAATTGAAAGGTCAGAGTCACATTGTTGGTCAAAAAGTGCTTCTCTCGCTCTGAAAAGCATTTTGCACGCATAAAAACTTGACATGTGAATATTTCTGTTTCTTTCAATGGAAACGTGTTATTATGCTTACAAAAGGGTTATTTAAGCATAAACCACCATTTGGGAGTGAATTCCATTAGTTTTGAGCAATATCAACATTGTAAGGTAAAAATCATATTGTTGGTCAAAAAGTGCTTCTCTCGCTCTGAAAAGCATTTTGCACGCATAAAAACTTGACATGTGAATATTTCTGTTTCTTTCAATGGAAACGTGTTATTATGCTTACAAAAGGGTTATTTAAGCATAAACCACCATTTGGGAGTGAATTCCATTAGTTTTGAGCAATATCAAAATTGAAAGGTCAGAATCACATTGTTGGTCAAAAAGTGCTTCTCTCGCTCTGAAAAGCATTTTGCACACATAAAAACTTGACATGTGAATATTTCTGTTACTTTCAATGGAAACGTGTTATTATGCTTACAAAAGGGTTATTTAAGCATAAACCACCATTTTGGAGTGAATTCCATTAGTTTTGAGCAATATCAAAATTGAAAGGTCAGAGTCACATTGTTGGTCAAAAAGTGCTTCTCTCGTTCTGAAAAGCATTTTGCACGCATAAAAACTTGACATGTGAATATTTCTGTTTCTTTCAATGGAAACGTGTTATTATGCTTACAAAAGGGTTATTTAAGCATAAACCACCATTTGGGAGTGTATTCCATTAGTTTTGAGATATATCAAAATTGAAAGGTAAAAATCACATTGTTGGTCAAAAAGTGCTTCTCTCGCTCTGAAAAGCATTTTGCACGCATAAAAACTTGACATGTGAATATTTCTGTTTCTTTCAATTCAAACGTGTTATTATGCTTACAAAAGGGTTATTTAAGCATAAACCACCATTTGGGAGTGAATTCCATTAGTTTTGAGCAATATCAAAATTGAAAGGTCAGAATCACATTGTTGGTCAAAAAGCGCTTCTCTCGCTCTGAAAAGCATTTTGCACACATAAAAACTTGACATGTGAATATTTCTGTTACTTTCAATGGAAACGTGTTATTATGCTTACAAAAGGGTTATTTAAGCATAAACCACCATTTGGGAGTGAATTCCATTAGTTTTGAGCAACATCAAAATTGAAAGGTCAGAGTCACATTGTTGGTCAAAAAGTGCTTCTCTCGCTCTGAAAAGCATTTTGCACGCATAAAAACTTGACATGTGAATATTCCTGTTTCTTTCAATTCAAACGTGTTATTATGCTTACAAAAGGGTTATTTAAGCATAAACCACCATTTGGGAGTGAATTCCATTAGTTTTGAGCAATATCAAAATTGAAAGGTCAGAGTCACATTGTTGGTCAAAAAGTGCTTCTCTCGCTCTGAAAAGCATTTTGCACGCATAAAAACTTGACATGTGAATATTTCTGTTTCTTTCAATGGAAACGTGTTATTATGCTTACAAAAGGGTTATTTAAGCATAAACCACCATTTGGGAGTGAATTCCATTAGTTTTGAGCAATATCAAAATTGAAAGGTCAGAATCACATTGTTGGTCAAAAAGCGCTTCTCTCGCTCTGAAAAGCATTTTGCACACATAAAAACTTGACATGTGAATATTTCTGTTACTTTCAATGGAAACGTGTTATTATGCTTACAAAAGGGTTATTTAAGCATAAACCACCATTTGGGAGTGAATTCCATTAGTTTTGAGCAACATCAAAATTGAAAGGTCAGAGTCACATTGTTGGTCAAAAAGTGCTTCTCTCGCTCTGAAAAGCATTTTGCACGCATAAAAACTTGACATGTGAATATTCCTGTTTCTTTCAATTCAAACGTGTTATTATGCTTACAAAAGGGTTATTTAAGCATAAACCACCATTTGGGAGTGAATTCCATTAGTTTTGAGCAATATCAAAATTGAAAGGTCAGAGTCACATTGTTGGTCAAAAAGTGCTTCTCTCGCTCTGAAAAGCATTTTGCACGCATAAAAACTTGACATGTGAATATTTCTGTTTCTTTCAATGGAAACGTGTTATTATGCTTACAAAAGGGTTATTTAAGCATAAACCACCATTTGGGAGTGAATTCCATTAGTTTTGAGCAATATCAAAATTGAAAGGTCAGAATCACATTGTTGGTCAAAAAGTGCTTCTCTCGCTCTGAAAAGCATTTTGCACACATAAAAACTTGACATGTGAATATTTCTGTTACTTTCAATGGAAACGTGTTATTATGCTTACAAAAGGGTTATTTAAGCATAAACCACCATTTGGGAGTGAATTCCATTAGTTTTGAGCAATATCAACATTGTAAGGTAAAAATCACATTGTTGGTCAAAAAGTGCTTCTCTCGCTCTGAAAAGCATTTTGCACGCATAAAAACTTGACATGTGAATATTTCTGTTTCTTTCAATGGAAACGTGTTATTATGCTTACAAAAGGGTTATTTAAGCATAAACCACCATTTGGGAGTGAATTCCATTAGTTTTGAGCAATATCAAAATTGAAAGGTCAGAATCACATTGTTGGTCAAAAAGTGCTTCTCTCGCTCTGAAAAGCATTTTGCACACATAAAAACTTGACATGTGAATATTTCTGTTACTTTCAATGGAAACGTGTTATTATGCTTACAAAAGGGTTATTTAAGCATAAACCACCATTTGGGAGTGAATTCCATTAGTTTTGAGCAATATCAAAATTGAAAGGTCAGAGTCACATTGTTGGTCAAAAAGTGCTTCTCTCGCTCTGAAAAGCATTTTGCACGCATAAAACTTGACATGTGAATATTTCTGTTTCTTTCAATGGAAACGTGTTATTATGCTTACAAAAGGGTTATTTAAGCATAAACCACCATTTGGGAGTGAATTCCATTAGTTTTGAGCAATATCAACATTGTAAGGTAAAAATCATATTGTTGGTCAAAAAGTGCTTCTCTCGCTCTGAAAAGCATTTTGCACGCATAAAAACTTGACATGTGAATATTTCTGTTTCTTTCAATGGAAACGTGTTATTATGCTTACAAAAGGGTTATTTAAGCATAAACCACCATTTGGGAGTGAATTCCATTAGTTTTGAGCAATATCAAAATTGAAAGGTCAGAATCACATTGTTGGTCAAAAAGTGCTTCTCTCGCTCTGAAAAGCATTTTGCACACATAAAAACTTGACATGTGAATATTTCTGTTACTTTCAATGGAAACGTGTTATTATGCTTACAAAAGGGTTATTTAAGCATAAACAACCATTTGGGAGTGAATTCCATTAGTTTTGAGCAATATCAAAATTGAAAGGTCAGAGTCACATTGTTGGTCAAAAAGTGCTTCTCTCGTTCTGAAAAGCATTTTGCACGCATAAAAACATGACATGTGAATATTTCTGTTTCTTTCAATGGAAACGTGTTATTATGCTTACAAAAGGGTTATTTAAGCATAAACCACCATTTGGGAGTGTATTCCATTAGTTTTGAGATATATCAAAATTGAAAGGTAAAAATCACATTGTTGGTCAAAAAGTGCTTCTCTCGCTCTGAAAAGCATTTTGCACGCATAAAAACTTGACATGTGAATATTTCTGTTTCTTTCAATTCAAACGTGTTATTATGCTTACAAAAGGGTTATTTAAGCATAAACCACCATTTGGGAGTGAAATCCATTAGTTTTGAGCAATATCAAAATTGAAAGGTCAGAATCACATTGTTGGTCAAAAAGTGCTTCTCTCGCTCTGAAAAGCATTTTGCACACATAAAAACTTGACATGTGAATATTTCTGTTACTTTCAATGGAAACGTGTTATTATGCTTACAAAAGGGTTATTTAAGCATAAACCACCATTTGGGAGTGAATTCCATTAGTTTTGAGCAATATCAAAATTGAAAGGTCAGAGTCACATTGTTGGTCAAAAAGTGCTTCTCTCGCTCCGAAAAGCATTTTGCACGCATAAAAACTTGACATGTGAATATTTCTGTTTCTTTCAATGGAAACGTGTTATTATGCTTACAAAAGGGTTATTTAATCATAAACCACCATTTGGGAGTGAATTCCATAAGTTTTGAGCAATATCAAAATTGAAAGGTCAGAATCACATTGTTGGTCAAAAAGTGCTTCTCTCGCTCTGAAAAGCATTTTGCACGCATAAAAACTTGACATGTGAATATTTCTGTTTCTTTCAATTCAAACGTGTTATTATGCTTACAAAAGGGTTATTTAAGCATAAACCACCATTTGGGAGTGAAATCCATTAGTTTTGAGCAATATCAAAATTGAAAGGTCAGAATCACATTGTTGGTCAAAAAGTGCTTCTCTCGCTCTGAAAAGCATTTTGCACACATAAAAACTTGACATGTGAATATTTCTGTTACTTTCAATGGAAACGTGTTATTATGCTTACAAAAGGGTTATTTAAGCATAAACCACCATTTGGGAGTGAATTCCATTAGTTTTGAGCAATATCAAAATTGAAAGGTCAGAATCACATTGTTGGTCAAAAAGTGCTTCTCTCGCTCTGAAAAGCATTTTGCACACATAAAAACTTGACATGTGAATATTTCTGTTACTTTCAATGGAAACGTGTTATTATGCTTACAAAAGGGTTATTTAAGCATAAACCACCATTTGGGAGTGAATTCCATTAGTTTTGAGCAATATCAAAATTGAAAGGTCAGAGTCACATTGTTGGTCAAAAAGTGCTTCTCTCGCTCTGAAAAGCATTTTGCACGCATAAAAACTTGACATGTGAATATTTCTGTTTCTTTCAATGGAAACGTGTTATTATGCTTACAAAAGGGTTATTTAAGCATAAACCACCATTTGGGAGTGAATTCCATTAGTTTTGAGATATATCAAAATTGAAAGGTAAAAATCACATTGTTTGTCAAAAAGTGCTTCTCTCGCTCTGAAAAGCATTTTGCACGCATAAAAACTTGACATGTGAATATTTCTGTTTCTTTCAATTCAAACGTGTTATTATGCTTACAAAAGGGTTATTTAAGCATAAACCACCATTTGGGAGTGAATTCCATTAGTTTTGAGCAATATCAAAATTGAAAGGTCAGAATCACATTGTTGGTCAAAAAGTGCTTCTCTCGCTCTGAAAAGCATTTTGCACACATAAAAACTTGACATGTGAATATTTCTGTTACTTTCAATGGAAACGTGTTATTATGCTTACAAAAGGGTTATTTAAGCATAAACCACCATTTGGGAGTGAATTCCATTAGTTTTGAGCAATATCAAAATTGAAAGGTCAGAGTCACATTGTTGGTCAAAAAGTGCTTCTCTCGCTCTGAAAAGCATTTTGCACGCATAAAAACTTGACATGTGAATATTTCTGTTTCTTTCAATGGAAACGTGTTATTATGCTTACAAAAGGGTTATTTAAGCATAAACCACCATTTGGGAGTGAATTCCATTAGTTTTGAGCAATATCAACATTGTAAGGTAAAAATCATATTGTTGGTCAAAAAGTGCTTCTCTCGCTCTGAAAAGCATTTTGCACGCATAAAAACTTGACATGTGAATATTTCTGTTTCTTTCAATGGAAACGTGTTATTATGCTTACAAAAGGGTTATTTAAGCATAAACCACCATTTGGGAGTGTATTCCATTAGTTTTGAGATATATCAAAATTGAAAGGTAAAAATCACATTGTTGGTCAAAAAGTGCTTCTCTCGCTCTGAAAAGCATTTTGCACGCATAAAAACTTGACATGTGAATATTTCTGTTTCTTTCAATTCAAACGTGTTATTATGCTTACAAAAGGGTTATTTAAGCATAAACCACCATTTGGGAGTGAAATCCATTAGTTTTGAGCAATATCAAAATTGAAAGGTCAGAATCACATTGTTGGTCAAAAAGTGCTTCTCTCGCTCTGAAAAGCATTTTGCACACATAAAAACTTGACATGTGAATATTTCTGTTACTTTCAATGGAAACGTGTTATTATGCTTACAAAAGGGTTATTTAAGCATAAACCACCATTTGGGAGTGAATTCCATTAGTTTTGAGCAATATCAAAATTGAAAGGTCAGAGTCACATTGTTGGTCAAAAAGTGCTTCTCTCGCTCCGAAAAGCATTTTGCACGCATAAAAACTTGACATGTGAATATTTCTGTTTCTTTCAATGGAAACGTGTTATTATGCTTACAAAAGGGTTATTTAATCATAAACCACCATTTGGGAGTGAATTCCATTAGTTTTGAGCAATATCAAAATTGAAAGGTCAGAATCACATTGTTGGTCAAAAAGTGCTTCTCTCGCTCTGAAAAGCATTTTGCACGCATAAAAACTTGACATGTGAATATTTCTGTTACTTTCAATGGAAACGTGTTATTATGCTTACAAAAGGGTTATTTAAGCATAAACCACCATTTGGGAGTGAAATCCATTAGTTTTGAGCAATATCAAAATTGAAAGGTCAGAATCACATTGTTGGTCAAAAAGTGCTTCTCTCGCTCTGAAAAGCATTTTGCACACATAAAAACTTGACATGTGAATATTTCTGTTACTTTCAATGGAAACGTGTTATTATGCTTACAAAAGGGTTATTTAAGCATAAACCACCATTTGGGAGTGAATTCCATTAGTTTTGAGCAATATCAAAATTGAAAGGTCAGAATCACATTGTTGGTCAAAAAGTGCTTCTCTCGCTCTGAAAAGCATTTTGCACACATAAAAACTTGACATGTGAATATTTCTGTTACTTTCAATGGAAACGTGTTATTATGCTTACAAAAGGGTTATTTAAGCATAAACCACCATTTGGGAGTGAATTCCATTAGTTTTGAGCAATATCAAAATTGAAAGGTCAGAGTCACATTGTTGGTCAAAAAGTGCTTCTCTCGCTCTGAAAAGCATTTTGCACGCATAAAAACTTGACATGTGAATATTTCTGTTTCTTTCAATGGAAACGTGTTATTATGCTTACAAAAGGGTTATTTAAGCATAAACCACCATTTGGGAGTGAATTCCATTAGTTTTGAGATATATCAAAATTGAAAGGTAAAAATCACATTGTTTGTCAAAAAGTGCTTCTCTCGCTCTGAAAAGCATTTTGCACGCATAAAAACTTGACATGTGAATATTTCTGTTTCTTTCAATTCAAACGTGTTATTATGCTTACAAAAGGGTTATTTAAGCATAAACCACCATTTGGGAGTGAATTCCATTAGTTTTGAGCAATATCAAAATTGAAAGGTCAGAATCACATTGTTGGTCAAAAAGTGCTTCTCTCGCTCTGAAAAGCATTTTGCACACATAAAAACTTGACATGTGAATATTTCTGTTACTTTCAATGGAAACGTGTTATTATGCTTACAAAAGGGTTATTTAAGCATAAACCACCATTTGGGAGTGAATTCCATTAGTTTTGAGCAATATCAAAATTGAAAGGTCAGAGTCACATTGTTGGTCAAAAAGTGCTTCTCTCGCTCTGAAAAGCATTTTGCACGCATAAAAACTTGACATGTGAATATTTCTGTTTCTTTCAATGGAAACGTGTTATTATGCTTACAAAAGGGTTATTTAAGCATAAACCACCATTTGGGAGTGAATTCCATTAGTTTTGAGCAATATCAACATTGTAAGGTAAAAATCATATTGTTGGTCAAAAAGTGCTTCTCTCGCTCTGAAAAGCATTTTGCACGCATAAAAACTTGACATGTGAATATTTCTGTTTCTTTCAATGGAAACGTGTTATTATGCTTACAAAAGGGTTATTTAAGCATAAACCACCATTTGGGAGTGAATTCCATTAGTTTTGAGCAATATCAAAAT
>NW_027641390.1:0-7500 GCF_949987615.1 Pollachius pollachius
GTACTAAAGTGTGTGTACATTAGCAGTCCATCAGATGCCTGCTGCCTCTTCCTCCACCTTGTATGAGTCAGAGCTGCAGTACAGTGTGGGAGGGGGCCGCCATTGGATATCCTGCTGGTGGCTAGTCTACACACACACACACACACACACACACACACACACACACACACACACACACACACACACACACACACACACACACACACACACACACGCACGCACGCACTCACACACTGACACAATCACACACTCACACACACGAAACCACGCACACATTCATGCAAATACACATGTCAGTGTGAGCATACACGAACAGACACCGCCACATCACACCATTAAAACATTCATCCTCGTGTACACACGCAGACACAGATACACACACACACACACACACTGCGTGCTGTCACATCCGGCCCTTGCTGCACAGCGTGGACTATAATTAGCTGCCTGTGAAGCTGACTTCCTCGGGATGAGATGAGCTAACCAGAGAGCGAGGGATGAGGTAACCACCGAGGTAGACCGAGAGGACGAGAGGAGAGGGAGGGGGGGTCTCTGGCCAAAGACTGTTCAGGCAAAGGAAGTGTGTTTGAGGGTGCATGCGTGTGCAAGTCTCTCTGTCCACTCTGCCTTGTTGTATGTATGCCTACCTTTCTGCCTGTCTCTCAGAGCGGTGTGTCTGTCTGTCTGTCTTGTCTACGTGACAGGATTGCGCCCAGGTTCTGGGGTTTCCGATGACCCAGGTTTGTAAAGATATTAAATATATCAATATATAATATAAATAGATATTAAATATATCAATATATATTTAATATACTGTATACGTATATATACCAGTTTTAAATAAATATATAGATAAAATATAAATTGAATAGTATATATATAATTAATTGAAAAGTATATATATATTTATATATGTTTAATATATAATATATATGATATATCTTTAATCTATAGATAAAGATAAATATATGTGCATTGAATATATGTTTTCTATATATATTTAATAAATATATTGAATATTATAGTTATATCTTTTTTTATCAATGGACGGTTGTGTCTCTTCCCTAGCACTGCTAACCACCCAGAAATGACTTCTAAGTCACTTCATCTTATCCCTGTGAAAAAGAAACGACTCTCTATCAACTGCCTCTCTCACTCACTGTCTCTCTCTGTCGCTCCTTCTCTTGCTCTCTGGTTCTCTCTGTCTCTCTCTCTCTCTCTCTCTCTCTCTCTCTCTCTCTCTCTCTCTCCACTCTCTACCCGGCTGGGATTTTTGCTTGAAGTCAGGGCTGACGTAATGGCTGGGGAGGGGGGGGGGGGGGGGGGGGGGGGGGGGGGGGGGGGGGGGGGGAGAGAGAGGGGGGAGGGGGGGTGATAAGAGGTCGGAAGTGGAGAGGAGGAGGAAGCTGAAGTAGAGGAGGAATGAATGGAGATGAAAAAGGAAAATGGGGGAGACGTAGAGAGATGCGAAGGGGAGACAATAAGACGAGAGGAGTGGTGGAGAAATAAGGGAGAGGGAGGGAGAGAGAAGGAAAATGGTGGAGCAGAAAAAAGGAAAGAAACAGAAGGAGAGAGAGAAACCTGTATGACTCATACACTCTCCCCTCATTGTCCCTCCTCTGCAGTTGTGGAATACTGGTCTCTCTGTCTCTGTCTCTGTCTCTCTCTCTTTGTCTTTCTCTCTCTCTCTCTCTCTCTCTCTCTCTCTCCATCTCTCGCTCTGTCTCTCCATTATCTTCGTTGCCCCTCTGACATAACACATTACTTCCATCTTCTATGCATCTTTAATGTTGTGCTTTCTTCTGTTGATCCACCCATCTATACAAATTGTATATTGCTATATCACACAATCCTGTTTGTCTTTCTATGGTTGTGTTTTTGTACTGTCATCCAGCAGTCTCAGAGAGCTGACAGAGAGGCAGACAGGTGTTGAGGAACTCCTTCTACGGGGGCACAGGCAGCATCCTCAACGGATCAACATGAGGGAGCCTCAAAGATGCTGCCTCAATTTCCTGAGTATTGTTAAATGGGGTTGAGGTTGATTGACAATTATGATGACGACGATGGTGGCCAATCATGCACACACACACGCACACATCCACACAAACACACACACACACACACACACACACACACACACACACACACACAGCAAAGTGTAGTTATTAGCAGGGACTGTAAAACAGATGTGGTCTTGATCCCTAGACTAGCTCGGTGCTACATTGGAGTGAGACAAAGAATGACTGCTGGCTGAGATATACACGGAGAGAGATGGAGAGAGGGAGAGAGAGAGTTCAAGGGCTAAAGCCAGAGAGAGACAAGGTGTTGCATAGGAAGCTCTAAGGTCCAGTGACAGAGGCCACTCGAGGTGAGGTTGCATCACAGAGAGCACAGTTATGTATCAGGGGAGAGAAGGTTATGCTTTTCATGTGTTTGCAGTAGTTTATCATTCACTTCAATTTTTTTATAGTACAGGCTCGGTTTTGCAGCAGTACATTAAGTCTTTTTGACTTTTAGCACTGTAACAGAAACCGCAAAGGTTGTTGCTCATAGAATCTTCCAGCAACATCTCTGGGCCACGAAGCTCCTTCTCTCCTCTATCACTGGTCCCCTTCACTCCATCAGATCCTCCCTCCTACATGCCATTCAACTCCAACACTGGGCAGCCTTCCCTCTCATCATCAACACACCACTCGTGACACACCACCATTCCCCAACCGTCCAAAACACTTGAACATGTTCAAGTGTTCAGAGACAAGAATCTGTTCCCTCCTACAGATAAGATCTGCTGGAACCTTAAACCCAATGGTGGCCACAGAGTCGCTCCTCTCTCACTGTGGGACTGGGGACATGTGGTGTTGGGTGGGAAAGAGCTAAATCTTATTCATTAGTTCCTGTTCTGTTAAACTGGAAAACTGGTGGCCCACAGGGGTCGTTACTAGATCCTCCCCTGGATCCATCATGAAGGGTGCTAGTGGCTGCTGAGAATCGATACACTGCTGCCAAATATCTACATAATATTTTTCTATTTTCTTTTTTTAAGAATGTATTTTGCATTTTATGCGTTCCTGAAGATTTACACAGGAAATATTGCCCCAAATATTGATATTTTATTGAATAACCACAGGCGTTCAAACAGATTTCTCTGCTCCTCGAGGTGGCATTCAACACATCACTGAAGGAAACTTCGACGGAAGTAAATTAACCAAAGATGAGTAACTGAAAAAGCCTTTGCCTTTCTCCAAAGGGAAACCTCGGTCTCTTCTCCAGCCAGCCTCTCGCCAATCGCCAGACCTTTCTGGCTGGGAGCCGCTCAGCTGAGCTCTCCGCTGACATGCCCCTGTGCCACTGGTCAGCGTCTGATGTTCAACCAATCAAATTCATTCAACCAAAGTCTGTGCCCAAATGTTACACCTCTCAGGATCTCACCTCCACTTTCTCCCCTTTCAGAAACCCTCTATCGAGTTTAGTCCGTTGACGCGGGTTTAAAGGGTGCTCACTGGATCAGCCCCCACACACATACTGCATCACTCATCCGGCCCTGTCACACAGCCCACTCCTGGAGGTCCACTAATGAACGTTGTCTGCGGCCGCTGCCTCTACTGCTCATTGCTAATTCTCAATCCAGTTTGTGTTCATGCGTGCTTTCTCAATGGTGGAATGAGCGAGCCAGCACCATACAGTCTGCAGAGGAAACCTCAAATCCTTCCAGCAAAACACATGAACTTAGCTGGGCCAATTTGGCCAATTTGGTTTGTAGTTGCTCCAGGTTGATTTAATGCCTGGATTGTTCTTTACAACCCTTAATTAGGGGTCCTACGAAAACCTTAGTAACCCTATTGTAATCGTTACTATTATTATTATTATTATTAGGGGTCCTACGATATCCGTAGGAACCCTATTGTAATCTTTAGTATTATTATTTTTTTTTTTGACCTGACTTTTTGGCTCCAAAAGTTATACAAATTGGCCGGCTTGTAGAACCCGTAAAAATTAGTAATGGAATCAAAAGATGGGCAAGAATAACACATAGGTGGCGCTATAACAAGGCCTTGAAGTTCAGGAATTCAACAGGCTGCCATTACCACTAGAAAGGTGTAATATGCATGAAACTTGTTATACTTTATGCATGAAACTTGTTGACTTTATATGCACCATCAACTTTCAAACAGCAACCCATATGGTCAGTCCATTTGGACATACTGCAGTCACCACAACTTGACCAAACAACCACACATTAACTCCTTGATGCCGAAAGTGGGAAAAGCTGCAAACTTCGCACAGATGTTCACGGTGACTGTGGGACTCTATGGTGTAAAATTCATAGCAATAAGGCGAAAGACGGCAGGGATATACACTTTAAAGAGAAATACATGCATATGTAGGAGCTCTACAACACGTTTAAACAGCTCTAACATTGCATCCAAAACACGTAGGCTCAGCAAAATTTGAAAACTGTATCTGAAAAAACAACACAAAAACATTTGTCAGTCTATGGTCATACTGTCGGTCATACGGCCATACTGTCGGTCATACGGTTATACTGTTGGTCATGCTGTCGGTCCTACTGTCGGTCATACGTCATGCTGTCGGTCATACGGTTATACTGTTGGTCATGCTGTCGGTCCTACTGTCGGTCATACGTCATGCTGTCGGTCATACAGTCATGCTGTCGGCCATAAGGTCATACTGTCGTCATATGGTCATACGGTCAGTCATACGGTCATAATATCGGTCATAATGTTGGTCATACGGTCATACTGTCGTCATATGGTCATACGCTCGGTCATGCGGTCATAATGTCGGTCATAATGTTGGTCATACGGTCATACTGTCGTCATATGGTCATACGGTCGGTCATACGGTCATAATATCGGTCATAATGTTGGTCATAAGGTCATACTGTCGTCATATAGTCATACGGTCGGTCATACGGTCATAATATCGGTCATAATGTTGGTCATACGGTCATACTGTCGTCATATGGTCATACTGTCGGTCATACAGTCATACGTTCAGTCATACGGTCATACAGTAGGACCCCGTCATGGTTGCTTCCAACTATATTTGTAAATTTTTTTGGATATTAATAAATATAATTAACATCTGTTGACGCACAAAAAATGGTCAAGTTGAAAAAATGCTAATATATACATATATATAACGATAAACCCTGTCTATATATCAATATATCAACCAAGGGGCGAAACAGAGAACAGTCCCTAAGTACACACGCACATCAGATAAGGTTCTCCGTTCCTTTCCTCTGGGGAACTCTGCCCAGCTCGTACCTTCTCCAAGTTAGACTTTAAACTCTCTCTCAGTGTAGCACAGCAGTAAAGCAAGTTCTCCTTCAGGGATCGTCACAATAAAGGTTCTGAGAACTTCCAATGTGTTATTTTTCTGCCCTCTTTTCCCCAGTATGTATTGTTTTAAGTAACCTCGGGCCGGCCCTGACAGCTGTGATATGTCACAGTAAGAGGCAGCCATTATGAACACTGGTGCTGCTGACAGAGAGCCCTTCCAGGAGAGAAGGAGAGGGAGGTGGAGGAGGAGAGGGAGAGGAGAAGGAGAGGGAGCAGGAGGAGGAGCAGAGGGAGGAGGGTGACAAGAGGGAGAGGAGAGGGAGCAGGAGAGGAGAGGAGAGGGAGAGGAGAAGGAGAGGGAGAGGAGAGGAGAGGGAGAGGAGAAGGAGAGGGAGAGGAGAAGGAGAGGGAGAGGAGAAGGAGAGGGAGAGGAGAAGGAGAGGAGAGGGAGAGGAGCAGGGAGGGGAGAAGGAGAGGGAGCAGGAGGAGGAGGAGAGGGAGGAGGTTGACAAGAGGGAGAGGAGAGGGAGCAGGAGAGGAGAGGGAGAGGAGAAGGAGAGGGAGCAGGAGGAGGAGGAGAGGGAGGAGGGTGACAAGAGGGAGAGGAGAGGGAGAGGAGAGGGAGAGGAGAAGGAGAGGGAGCAGGAGGAGGAGGAGAGGGAGGAGGGTGACAAGAGGGAGAGGAGAGGGAGAGGAGAGGGAGAGGAGAAGGAGAGGGAGAGGAGAGGAGAGGCAGAGGAGAAGGAGAGGGAGAGGAGAGGGAGAGGGAGAGGAGAGGGAGAGGAGAGGGAGAGGAGAGGGAGCAGGAGGAGGAGGAGAGGGAGGAGGGTGACAAGAGGGAGAGGAGAGGGAGCAGGAGAGGAGAGGGAGAGGAGAAGGAGAGGGAGCAGGAGGAGGAGGAGAGGGAGGAGGGTGACAAGAGGGAGAGGAGAGGGAGAGGAGAGGGAGAGGAGAAGGAGAGGGAGAGGAGAGGAGAGGCAGAGGAGAAGGAGAGGGAGAGGAGAGGGAGAGGAGAGGGAGAGGAGAGGAGAGGGAGAGGAGGGAGCAGGAGGAGGAGGAGAGGGAGGAGGGTACAAGAGGGAGAGGAGAGGGAGCAGGAGAGGAGAGGGAGCAGGAGAGGAGAGGAGAGGGAGAGGAGAAGGAGAGGGAGAGGAGAGGAGAGGGAGAGGAGAGGGAGAGGAGAGGAGAGGGAGAGGAGAGGGAGGGAAGCAGGGAGAGGAGAGGGAGAGGAGAGGAGAGGGAGAGGAGAGGAGAAGGAAAGGAGAGGGAGAGGAGGAGAGGGAGAGGAGAGGAGAGGGAGGCGAGAAAGAGAGGGAGAGGAGGGGGAGCAGGAGGAGGAAAGAGAGATGGAGAGGAAATAGACGAGAGGAAACTAGCGGAGGGAAGAAGGGAGAGGAGCAGGGATTAGCAGAGTAGTGGAGGAGGAAAGCAGAGCAGCGGAGGAGAGGCGGAGATTGGAGAGAGGAGGAAGAGGAGGAGGACTGATAATGGAGGTGTCATATGGGAACCATCTGCGAGGAGCCAGTCTGCCCCGGGGGGGTTTCCGACACGGCGGAACTCCCCCTCCGCAGGGGCACAGGTGCAGCGAGGAGGTGGGAGGAGTAAGGGGGGGGAGGGGTCCTTTGGAGCGAGGAGGCTGTGAACGGTGAACGTGTGGGACGGGGCGTGGAGGGGAACAGGGACAGAGCTGTGAGAAGGCCAAGTTTGGTACATAAAACACAACTTTAAGCAAAATAGCCTGAAGTCCCTCAAGGTTTCGGCTCTGTTCTGAATTCCTGCAGTTCATCCGTGTCTGACTTCCGGTGTCCGCCATGGCCTCCGGCCGCTGATCCAAACGCCCCAGAACTCTTGATACCTCACATACATCTCATGCTTACATCCAACACCTGCTCCCCTCTTCATAACACACACCCTTCGGATCAGAGCCTTCACCTTTCACCTCTCCGACCGGCTTGGTGAACTCCCCGCTGCCATGTGTGTGTGTGTGTGTCTGTGTGTGAGTGTGCGTGTGTGCGTGTGTGTGTGTGTGTGTCTATCTGAGGGGTATATAATGCAGTTAACGTGTGCCTGTCTTCCTCCGTAATGGCTGCTTCCTCCCACCGCTGCCTTGTGTTGGTCTGTTCTGGCTGGATGGGCACTTTTGTGTGTGCGTGTGTGTGTTTGTGTGTGTGTTTTTGGGGCGGTAAAAGTGTCT
>NW_027641390.1:10000-17500 GCF_949987615.1 Pollachius pollachius
AGAAACTGACAGCAGCCTCCCCAGACCAAGCTCCATCTTTGATGGAGCTTGGTCTGGGAATAGCCAGGCAAACTTTGGGGTGAGTTCGGGAGAGGTCAAGGGGGGTTTGTGTGTGGTGGTGTTTGTGTGGTTGTGGTGTGTGTGTGTGTATGTGTATGTGCATGTGTGGTGGTGGTGTGTGTGTGTGTGTGTGTGTGTGTGTGTGTGTGTGTGTGTGTGTGTGTGTGTGTGTGTGTTTGTGTGGGGAGCGGGGAGGCTGGAGAGACATTTTGGGAGGGGGGAGGTGTCTCTTTGCTGTTGAATTTCGCCATATTTTGCTGGTCCTCATTTCCTCATCCTGATGTTGTGGCCAAAGGATGTCCAACTTTTGCGCGTCATTTTCTTCAATAAATCAAGCTTTCACCGTTGTCCAGAAGTACCTTGCGGGTACTGTGTTTGTTTGTTATTATCCCCGAGCCCGGAAGTGATGAATCTGTCGACCAATCAACGGACGGCGTGTGTAGCTCGAACTTGCCCACACCCTTTCAGGCGTCTCAGCACCCCAACGGAGGAGTATTGCGAGATGAGTACGGCTCAATACGGCTCAGTCCGGGTCATGCCCACTTTTGGCGGCGGAAACGCGAACCGTGCCGCACCTTAGCACACTGAAATGACCCGCGCCCTCCGGTGGAAATGCGCCATTATACGTCCTCGTAGGACGTACCTTGACAGCCACCACCACGTCAAACAATGGCCGTTGCTCAGCAATCCTCAATGTGTTTGGAATCTCTTTTTTTAACCATCATGGTTCTAGAACCGCAGGCCGCCGTACCATCGTCAACTTTGTTACAGAGTTTAGAAAAGTGTTGGCAAAAAAATACATACTACGCAAAGTGCAGGAGTCAATGGATCCCTAAGATAGAAAACCATACGGTCGCGATTGGGTTCTAAACGTTTTTAGGCAGTTAGACTGCTTAACTCCGGTGGACTATAGCTGGCACTCTTGCACTTTCTGCATCACTTTCTATGCACTTTTACATTTATATACCATTTTTTATATTTTTATTTTTTTAATTTTTTTTATATATTTATAGCATCACCTCATTAAGGGATGTCTGTTTTTAAATTACTATTATCTATTATTTATTCAGGTTCCAGTAATTTCCACAATGAATGACAGAGTGGTGACCCCCTTTTTAACTTCAATGTATGTAAAACTTTATTTTTGCAAACATGTGACCAATAAAACTTTGAGCTTGAACTTGTTTTCGTTGTTGGGGTTTAAAAAGTTGGGGCGATGTTTGTGTCACTGAGGATTGTGGAAAACGCTTTTCTTACAATTTGTGAAGAATAAGCAAATATAAGTGAAAGTGAAACACACATGTACCCATTAACCGAGAGGTACTGGATACCTTTTTACAGAATGGACAACTAAAACAGATACAAAGGTCTGGGTTTTTTATCGTACTGAAATCTCAGAAGAATCAGATCCTACTCGACATATGCCGGTGACTGGTGAAACGCTATTGTAAAGCTTTCTTACCCCAGATCAGCCTGGTCAGGGGACTGGGTGGCCACCACTGAGGTCATGGGACCATACCCTCCAATCAGGGTCCTTCTCCATGTTAGCCAATCCCTCTACACCGGTTTACACTGCAGTACAAATACAGTGTGACAGGAGAGCAGTGGTGTTAGCCATAGCAGAGAGCGATGGTGTTAGCCATAACATAGAGCGATGGTGTTAGCCACAGCAGAGAGCAGAGAGCGATGGTGTTAGCCATAGCAGAGAGCGATGGTGTTAGCCACAGCAGAGAGCAGAGAGCGATGGTGTTAGCCATAGCAGAGAGCGATGGTGTTAGCCATAACATAGAGCGATGGTGTTAGCCATAGCAGAGAGCGATGGTGTTAGCCACAGCAGAGAGCAGAGAGCGATGGTGTTAGCCACAGCAGAGAGCGATGGTGTTAGCCACAGCAGAGAGCAGAGAGCGATGGTGTTAGCCACAGCAGAGAGCAATGGTGTTAGCCACAGCAGAGAGCAGAGAGCGATGGTGTTAGCCATAGCAGAGAGCGATGGTGTTAGCCACAGCAGAGAGCGATGGTGTTAGCCATAGCAGAGAGCGGTGGTGTTAGCCACCGCAGAGAGCAGAGAGCAATGGTGTTAGCCACAGCAGAGAGCGATGGTGTTAGCCATAGCAGAGAGCAGAGAGCAATGGTGTTAGCCACAGCAGAGAGCGATGGTGTTAGCCACAGCAGAGAGCAGAGAGCGATGGTGTTAGCCACAGCAGAGAGCGATGGTGTTAGCCACAGCAGAGAGCAGAGAGCGATGGTGTTAGCCACAGCAGAGAGCAATGGTGTTAGCCACATCAGAGAGCAGAGAGCGATGGTGTTAGCCATAGCAGAGAGCGATGGTGTTAGCCACAGCAGAGAGCGATGGTGTTAGCCATAGCAGAGAGCGGTGGTGTTAGCCACCGCAGAGAGCAGAGAGCAATGGTGTTAGCCACAGCAGAGAGCGATGGTGTTAGCCATAGCAGAGAGCAGAGAGCAATGGTGTTAGCCACAGCAGAGAGCGATGGTGTTAGCCACAGCAGAGAGCGATGGTGTTAGCCACAGCAGAGAGCGATGGTGTTAGCCACAGCAGAAAGCGATGGTGTGAGAGCGATGGTGTTAGCCATAGCAGAGAGCGATGGTGTTAGCCATAGCAGAGAGCGATGGTGTTAGCCATAACATAGAGCGATGGTGTTAGCCACAGCAGAGAGAGATGGTGTTAGCCATAGCAGAGAGCAGAGAGCGATGGTGTTAGCCACAGCAGAGAGCGATGGTGTTAGCCACAGCAGAGAGCGATGGTGTTAGCGATGGTGTTAGCCACAGCAGAGAGCGGTGGTGTTAGCCACAGCAGAGAGCGATGGTGTTAGCCATAACATAGAGCGATGGTGTTAGCCACAGCAGAGAGAGATGGTGTTAGCCACAGCAGAGAGCGATGGTGTTAGCCATAGCAGAGAGCGATGGTGTTAGCCATAGCAGAGAGAGATGGTGTTAGCCACAGCAGAGAGCGATGGTGTTAGCCACAGCAGAGAGCAGAGAGCGATGGTGTTAGCCATAGCAGAGAGCGATGGTGTTAGCCTTCCTTGCTCTCTCGTCTGTTAGCTTCCTCCTCCCACAATCCTCCGCCTGCGGGGATTGTTTACAACATGCTCCTCTATAGGCCCGTCATGCAGATCAATGCCAGGAGTTCAGTGTATGGAGTAGAAAGTATGCACACTCAAATGTAACATGCAAACCCTTGGCGGCCAACGTTGATATGAGTATGTCATGGCGGGGAGCATCATTTCTCTATGAATATAATTGAAACGTTACATATGTTAAGATAAAAATGATGCTACTTTATTGAAAGTAGAGTTATTGAAAGTTTCCTTTCAATAACGTAGCATCATTGTTGTGTGTGGTGTATGTGCTTATGTGTGTGTGTATACATGTTTGAGTGTGTGTGTATGTGTGTGTGCATGCTTGTGTGTGTGTGTGTGCATGCTTGTGTGTGTTTGTGCATGCTTGTGTGCATGTTTGTGTGTGTGTGTGAGCATGCTTGTGTGAATGTATGTATGTGTGTGTGTGTACATGCTGTGGTGTGTAAACGTGTACATTTACCGTTGGGTTGGTATCAATGTTTAACGAGGACCAGAGAACACAAACGAGAGACAGACCAAGAGACAAAAGGGAGTAAATATTAATCAGAGATTATGTTGAGGTGTGAAGTGTTGAGAACTCAATATGTGTGTTCCGCTGATTGTTTAAAGGATATAAACTGATTCCGGTTGCCGCGTAGGGTGGCTGCATATCAACTAACAACCTGAGATTTGTTCCTCTGTTGTTTTTGTGCTGCTGGAGCTCCACCCTTCCTCTACCCGATACCTGGCTGATACGCCAGATCCAAATGCAATATAAACGTAAATATTTTATCCCCCCCCCCCCTCCCCCCAGCACTAAGTGAGATTTACCTGCTTCAACGGTACTCAGCTAATCAGCAGCTTTCAAACAGGAAGACAAGGTAGCCTCTGTTTGGGGTTCCAAAACCCAGCAGAAAAAGGTCTTATCATGAGTAAATACCCAGTGAGCGTTTGGCTGCTCTGCGTTAGGCAGATAAACATGGCCCGTATCGCTGCCTTCAAATCGAATTTCCGCTTCGCAATCGGCTGGCTTGTTTGTGTTGTTTGAAAAACATCTGGAATACTAACAGAGTCACAAGTATGTCCGGGTCGTGCACTCACCACATGCGCTTTCCTTTTGCGGCATAGTCTTCAAATGAGGGCTTGTGTGTTTTGTGTGCGAACATGGATATTTGTGTGTGTGTATGTGTGTGTGTGTTGAGGAGAATACATGTGTCCTTTTTCCAGTGTCCTAGTTTTTTGGTATTTTCCGTTACATCTATGATTGCCATTCTTGAATGTGATTTGATTTATTTTGGAACTTTTGTGAACCTGTGGATGTTA
Source organism: Pollachius pollachius (assembly GCF_949987615.1). Classification (NCBI taxonomy): domain Eukaryota; kingdom Metazoa; phylum Chordata; class Actinopteri; order Gadiformes; family Gadidae; genus Pollachius; species Pollachius pollachius. The sequence continues at coordinate 14,464 of NW_027641390.1, forward strand.
TCCTGCGTGGATATTTGTATATGTGCACATGTATGTCTCTCAGTGCACTGCTGTATTTTGTGCTATCTTTGCAATATGTTTGTTTGTGTGTGTGTGTGTGTGTGTGTGTGTGTGTGTGTGTGTGTGTGTGTGTGTGTGTGTGTGTGTGTGTGTGTGTGTGTGAACACTAACATTGCATAACATTTAGTGAGCTGTAGCATTTATCCAAGGCGACTTACAAAAAGTGCATTCAACCATTAAGATCGCCCAGAAATTGCAAGAATCATGTGCAACCAGCAGACACACACACACACACACACACGCACACACACACACACACACACACACACACACGAGGCCTCACATAGGCACTCACAGCTGCGCGCATTCAGACACACACGCACACAGACACACAATGTCAACTTCATTTTAGAAACAAGAGATAAAGCGTTTCTTTGTTTTTTAATTTGTGTTACAGCGTGCACATTTTCCTTCCTCCTGACAGAGAGAAGGAGTGAAGAGGAGAGAGGGATAGGAGGGCGAACTCATGTGGTGTTGACAGTGTTTGTACCTCAGCCTCTGACCGAAGTTAGCAGCGCAACTCAGCTCCAATTCCTCTGGCCTCAGCGCCAAATAACAGGAAGCTTTCAATTCTGTCTCTTTATTAATTCAAACCAGCAGACACACACACACACACACACACACACACACACACACACAGTCACACACACACACACACACACATCACATGGGCACTCACAGCTGCAAGCATGCACACACACACACAAAGACACACACATGAGCTATCACATGGAAATTCACACACACGCACACACACACAAACACATACACACACATGTCATGCATGTGCAACAGCCACTAAATATAAATGGTTGTATAAATAGTAGAGATCCTGAAGCACACCACTCGGCTGTGTAAACTTCCTCTTATTTTAAGAGTGTACTTCCAGTCCCCCCCCCCTCACTCTATCATCCCCTTAACTCTCTCTCCCCCACTCTCTCTCTCCCCCCACACTCTCTCTCCCCCCACACTCTCTCTCCCCCCACACTCTCTCACTCCCCACACTCTCTCTCTCCCCCCACACTCTCTCACCCCCCACACTCTCTCTCTCCCCCCACTCTCTCACCCCCCTCACTCTATCATCCCCTTAACTCTCTCTCCCCCACTCTCTCTCTCCCCCCACACTCTCTCTCCCCCCACACTCTCTCACTCCCCACACTCTCTCTACCCCCCCACACTCTCTCTACTCCTCCACACTCTCTCTACTCCTCCACACTCTCTCACTCCCCACACTTTCTCTCTCCCCCCACACTCTCTCACTCCCCACACTCTCTCTACCCCTCCACACTCTCTCACTCCCCACACTCTCTCTCCCCCCACACTCTCTCACTCCCCACACTCTCTCTACCCCTCCACACTCTCACTCCCCACACTCTCTCACTCCCCACACTCTCTCTCCCCACTCTCTCTCTCCCCCCACTCTCTCTCTCCCCCCACACTCTCTCACTCCCCACACTCTCTCTACCCCTCCACACTCTCTCACTCCCCACACTCTCTCTACCCCTCCACACTCTCTCACTCCCCACACTCTCTCACTCCCCACACTCTCTCTCCCCCACTCTCTCTCTCCCCCCACACTCTCTCTACCCCTCCACACTCTCTCACTCCCCACACTCTCTCACTCCCCACACTCTCTCTCCCCCACTCTCTCTCTCCCCCCACACTCTCTCTACCCCTCCACACTCTCTCACTCCCCACACTCTCTCACCCCCCTCACTCTATCATCCCCTTAACTCTCTCTCCCCCACTCTCTCTCTCCCCCCACACTCTCTCTCCCACACTCTCTCTCTCCCCCCACACTCTCTCACCCCCACACTCTCTCTCTCCCCCCACTCTCTCACCCCCCTCACTCTATCATCCCCTTAACTCTCTCTCCCCCACTCTCTCTCTCCCCCCACACTCTCTCACTCCCCACACTCTCTCTACCCCCCCCACACTCTCTCACTCCCCACACTCTCTCTCCCCCCACACTCTCTCACTCCTCCACACTCTCTCTCTACCCCCCCACACTCTCTCTACCCCCCCACACTCTCTCTACCCCTCCACACTCTCTCACTCCCCACACTCTCTCACTCCCCACACTCTCTCACTCCCCACACTCTCTCTCTACCCCCCCACACTCTCTCTCCCCCCACACTCTCTCTACCCCTCCACACTCTCTCACTCCCCACACTCTCTCACTCCCCACACTCTCTCACTCCCCACACTCTCTCACTCCCCACACTCTCTCACTCCCCACACTCTCTCACTCCCCACACTCTCTCACTCCCCCCCACTCACTCTCTAACTCACCCGTCAGCCGTACCTTTCTCTTCTTCCTCCTTATACAAATACTCAGAGAAAATACTCACACACACACACACACACACACACACACACACACACATACACACACACACACACATACACACACTCACAGAAACACGCACACACAAACGGAATCTGGCCTCCATTAACGTTCTAGTCAGTGAGGTCAGGGGGTCAAAGGTGAGAGTGTATTAATGGCCGAAGTGGGAGGTCCTTTCTGCCTGACTGACCATCACTGCCATGTGCACCCATGCACACACATGCACACACGCACAGACACAATCACGCACAAGCACACACACATACGTACACACACACACACACACTCACACACAGACACACAAAAAGTGATTACATTTGTTCTTTAATCCCTTTCTTTTCCCTTTCCACCTCTTCAAAGATCAGTCTTCCTTTGCTCACTGTGTTTCTTTCTTACCTTCCCTATATGTCTATCCCTCTCTTTCTCTCTATCGCTCCAACTCTTTGTACCTCTCTCTCGCTCTGTCTCTCTGCTGCACCTTCAGGTCCATAAATCACAGCCGCGAAGTTACAACACGTTGCACAAACTAGAATAGCAGACACTGTACCTGGTAGACCTGTTGTGTGTGTGTGTGTGTGTGTGTGTGTGTGTGTGTGTGTGTGTGTGTGTGTGTGTGTGTGTGTGTGTGTG
>NW_027641390.1:27500-32500 GCF_949987615.1 Pollachius pollachius
ACAAACAGAGGATCATGGGCAGTAGTCCAATATATGCAGTCATAAAACAATGTTATGGTAGCCAACCAACTATGTTGGTTGATCTGCTGCTTTCAAAACATATTCTCAACGGCAATGCTTCCTATTGGTGCTATGGGCGGCATTTGACACGCGTTAAATGTGCGCCGTGGCGCTGCGGCGCCGTCGTGTTAGCGGCTTAATGCATGCCCTTGAGAAAATAAATCCTGCTCTGTTTTTCTGAATTAACAAGACACCTCAGAATCCTACCTACTTGTTTGTTATGAAGCGCGTGATTTGTGCGATTTAGAACTCGCTCGCATACGATTCATAACTTGCACGCGTGCTTTGGTTAGTCACATGCATGCTTTGAGTAAAGCTCAAAGTACCAAAGCGTGCGTGCGACTTACAGTGCTTACTATACTACTAATACTACTTTGCAGTACTCCAGTAAGACAATGTTTTGCCTTACATGAACACAAATATAAGTACTGACATTGCACATGTTGGTATTATCCTGGCGGATGGTACCAAGACGGGACCATAAGCAGCAGAGTTACAGGGTAGGTAGGCAGGTCTTAGGGTAGAGGGGCAGGTCTTAGGGTAGGGGGGCAGGTCTTAGGGTAGGGAGGCAGGTCTTAGGGTAGGGAGGCAGGTCTTAGGGTAGAGGGGCAGGTCTTCGGGTAGGGGGGCAGGTCTTAGGGTAGGGGGGCAGGTCTTAGGGTAGGGGGGCAGGTCTTAGGGTAGAGGGGCAGGTCTTCGGGTAGAGGGGCAGGTCTCAGGGTAGGTAGGCAGGTCTTAGGGTAGGGGGGCAGGTCTCAGGGTAGAGGGGCAGGTCTTAGGGTAGAGGGGCAGGTCTTAAGGTAAGGGGCAGGTCTCAGGGTAGGTAGGCAGGTCTTAGTGTAGGGGGGCAGGTCTTAGGGTAGGTAGGCAGGTCTTAGGGTAGGGGGGCAGGTCTCAGGGTAGGTAGGCAGGTCTTAGGGTAGAGGGGCAGGTCTTAGGGTAGGTGGGCAGGTCTTAGGGTAGGGGGGCAGGTCTTAGGGTAGAGGGGCAGGTCTCAGGGTAGGTAGGCAGGTCTTCGGGTAGAGGGGCAGGTCTCAGGGTAGGTAGGCAGGTCTTAGGGTAGGGGGGCAGGTCTCAGGGTAGAGGGGCAGGTCTTAGGGTAGAGGGGCAGGTCTTAAGGTAAGGGGCAGGTCTCAGGGTAGGTAGGCAGGTCTTAGTGTAGGGGGGCAGGTCTTAGGGTAGGTAGGCAGGTCTTAGGGTAGGGGGGCAGGTCTCAGGGTAGGTAGGCAGGTCTTAGGGTAGGGGGGCAGGTCTTAGGGTAGGTGGGCAGGTCTTAGGGTAGGTAGGCAGGTCTTAGGGTAGAGGGGCAGGTCTCAGGGTAGGTAGGCAGGTCTTAGGGTAGGGGGGCAGGTCTTAGGGTAGAGGGGCAGGTCTTAGGGTAGGGGGGCAGGTCTTAGTGTAGGGGGGCAGGTCTCAGGGTAGGTAGGCAGGTCTTAGGGTAGGGGGGCAGGTCTTAGGGTAGGGGGGCAGGTCTCAGGGTAGGTAGGCAGGTCTTAGGGTAGGGGGGCAGGTCTTAGCGTAGGTGGGCTAGCTCTTAGCTTCTCCTGGAACTCCTCTCACCCCCTCCCAAAAGTTCCCACCTTACGCAAAATGGCCTCCTACTTAAACTAATCTCAAGACCTCTGAGCGGGGCTAAGAGATCCTGGATGCTACATCAATATTTCCTACAGTCTATGGTTCATAGCTTCAGTACATACTCTAATCTTCAGACACATAGCAGTTTATTGTTCCAATCAAGCCAAAGACATACTTCTTTTTCTAACGTTGTAATTATGTTTAACACATTTTGTCCCTTTTAAATAAGCACATCAAATTTATATAGCGCCTTTCAAGGTACCCAAGGTCACTTAAACTGTCAGGGGGACATCTGATATGTGGGATCTGGAAAGGACCGTGTCCATTTATTCAGCCTCATCCCCCTAAAGGAGGATGATGGCTCTACCATAACCTAGAGAGAGCAACCCAAGCCAAGAAGACTTTAAGGGAGAGGAGGGCTAAAACCTGAATATTGTATCATATTGTTTTTATTTAAGCACACATCACAACATATTGATATTACTGAGATATTATGACATTATTTTTCCAATTATTTGGTGTCCATCCTGACTCATACTTTGGGCTCCTTGCGGTGATTAAGCACAGAACAAAGCGCTCCACAGGATGTAAAGTGATAGGGCACACAGAAAGTACTTGTGGCTTGGTCCTATGCATCTCTGCCTCTATTCGCCCTCCTTCGTGTTATTACTGTGAAGTCATCTGTTTCTTCTTTGGGTATCTTTCATAATCTGATGAAAGGCGCTTCCTTCCTCACTGCCTCCCACACATATTTAGGCTAGACCATTCAGAGTGCAACAGCTATCTCCCCATTGTAAGTCGTCTCAACATAAGTGTCGCTGGTTGGAATGGTGCGACTCTGGCTTTGTGCTGCCAAGAGTCTGTTTTTAGTTTGGTTTAATCCAGCACATGTATACTGGGATTGTGTGCCATCAAATGCCAGACCTTAACACAATCAAGAACACATGCTTTGTTAAAGGCTGTGGATGTATCCAATTATACTGTTTTACTTTACTTTACTTCTTGGTTTAGTACGATGATCTATGAACACATATAAATATCAGGTTGGTTTGATCTGAGAGTTAGCTGGTATCCATTTAAAGAGATGGGGATTGTTTGTTTCTATCATGTAATGAGTTTACAGCAGGGCCGTTCATTGAAGTCTCTCCTCTGTTCGTCCCTTGTCTAAGTTCCTTCCCAAATCTAAGAATCAGACGAATCCTCACACAGATCAACTGCCATCGTTTCCCTTCGATTCTCTCACGAGAAAGAATAATGAGTAATGGACTAAAAATAAAAAAGGTTTGTTGATTTAAGTATAATTTAAAGTGCATCTTTGAACTATGAACTGGACGACACTATGGCACGATAAAATAATATACTACAGTGTTTAAGGTTAAATACAATTACCATCAGGGATTAAATTAACATTATATTTTGATGTGTTGTGTCTAGTGTGCCTAACTGTATTGTGTCTCTACTCTCTATACATCCTGTTTGTTGGTGTTTCAAAGGTAGATTGATTGGTGTTGCTTCTTTCTGACCTGTTGTTTACCTTCTATTACCAACACCTCCCTCCCGCCCTTTTGTGGGTCAGCAGAAGAGAACAGTTGTTTACAACAGTTCTGTTAGTAAAGTTACAGTAAGTGAAATGATTTGCCCCCTTTGCTAAGACCCCAGGTTAGAAGTTGAGATTTTCTGATGTATCATGAGCCTTGATATTTGTTCAGAAACGTAGAGGCTACATTGATGTCTGTCACCGTTACCATAAGGACGATGACGGGATCCTAAGCCACTGACGTCCACGCAGCACTCCTATCAGATATGTAGTTCTGCTTTGTGCTTGATTAAAATCACAAATTAGTTTTAAGGAATGGAACCACAATAGTCCACACTAGAATCTGATTGTGGCCTCATTTTGAAAATGATGTGAACAACCAAAGAAAACATATGGTATCTGAACAATAAATCAAATGCAGCGTTTGGCTCGCTGTGTGAGCTGTAGTCTGTGAGCACAGTGGCATGTAAACCCAACATCCAACTTGTGAATTTGTTAGATTGTGGGTGCTTTTGGAAAAACTGCAGAGCCAGGGCAGCTCGTATGCGCTTACATGTGTTGGACGAAAAAGATGGAAGCCGCTGAAATTTTGTTTTGAATAGTATGGATGTCAATGGCTTCGCCAACAGCCCCGGAATGATCACACCCCACAAGAGGGGGTGAGTTTAACAGAAATCCTCATTTATGACATCTCGTCATAGAAAATATCACCCGAAATAGTAAATGAAGCGCAAAATGGCTGGTTTACAGCTGAATAAACCAAATGTTATTGTATGAGTCTCAAATAAAATAACCCTCTAATAAAGATGCTCAGAATAAAACTTGAGTAGAATATTTCTCTATGCAATGTGCTTGTATAAGTAGTCAAACACACAATCCTCAAATGTGTCCATCTTGAACAAACAGGAAGCAGATAAACACGGGTGTAGGAATTACAGCTTGTTTGAGGTCATCTGGAATCCTCCAATCACATCCATGAACCGGACGCAGTCTGTCTGGAATCCTCCAATCAAATCCACGAATCGGATGCAGTCTGTCTGGAATCCTCCAATCACATCCATGAACCAAACGCGCAGCTTGCACACAGTTTGCACACACTGCAAAGAATTTTGTGATTTTTTTTTGTGCTGCACTTGAGGAGAGATAGGTTCCAATGTTTCCAGAAGCAAGATGAGTACGATTATATATCGTATATCACATATATTTTAATATGGTATAATGAGCACACTGTAATATCGTGTTCACAGGTGTCTCCCCATATGACACCACATTGTACACCCTCTCAGCCCTCCACTTCCACAACCGCCGTCTGACTGCAGTTTGAAGAGCCACAGAGGTTAGGACCGCTAAAACATCCTAGCTACGACGGAATCATCAAAGCAACTACATCAGAAGACTTCAGGGTTAGATATCTCTCACCCCCCCTTGTCAGCGATGGTGTGTCCCCGTTTCATCTGGTCACTCGGCCGTCGGCTACACCAAAGTAGTTGTAGTCACATGAATTTTGATGATAGATTGATAGGCAAATGTAGGACATTGGGATATTATATGTTTTACTGTAATAGTGCATAGTGGGCTGCAATATGAAAAAAACGACCTACTAACTAAGAAAAAAAACACATCAAAAGTTTGAGGTTGTTCAAAGTTCAAAATTGAAGATATTTAGTTGAATCTGAGTCTTATGCAACATGTAGTGTTTCATATAAATGACTGATTGATTAAGCCAACCATGGATGACTTTGCATCAAACGTCATGTTGTCAACCAGTTCAAGTAGTAGTTTGTATCAGTATCTCGTCATAAATGTGACTCTTACAGTTTTTCTCGAT
>NW_027641390.1:42450-44950 GCF_949987615.1 Pollachius pollachius
GTTGTGCGTACTGAGGCCAGAGCAGATCGATGTATGAAGTGTTATTGTAGCTGGTGCTGGCTGCGGGCCAGGGGCCAGGGTTTGGTGGGTTTTCAGTTCTAGGCCCTCTGATGCTTTCAGGGAGGCGGGGGTGGCGAAGGACGTTCCGCTGTGAAGGAGAGGGCTGTTGTTTTGCAAAGAATGGAGGGAGGGAGGGAGGGAGAGAGAGAGGGAGTGGGGGGTTAGTCAAAGCTATAGAAAGGAACGCGAGGTGTGTGTGTGTTGTGTAATCTTTACTTGTTAAGATCAGAATATGGATTAAAGAGTGTGCGTGTATGTGTGTGTCTTTTTGTTTGAGAGGAGGATCTGGATGGAATGCAACAGTTCCTTTACAAACACACACAGATACACACACACTACATACACCCACACCACACACACACACACACACACACACACCACATACACACACACACACACTCCACATACACACACACACTCACATACAAACAAACACACACACACACACCACATACACAGGCACGCACACAAACACACTTAGCCAAAGACAGCCAGAGAATAACATTCACGAGACTCACTTACATTCCCTGACAAACACACACACACATACACACACACACACACACACACACACACACACACAGACACACACACACACACACACACACACACACACACACACACACTTGCAGACACACACATAAACGAGCCTGCAGACACTAGTGTGCACACACATGCGCATAGACACACGCACACACACACACACACACACACACACACACACACACACACACACACACACACACACAGTTTGTAGAAGGAAGTATCAAACTACATGGGCAGAATACTTATCATGACTGGGAAGCAAAGCTGCCCATTAGGATTCCAGCCTCAAACTGCTTCACTACTCCAATGTGGATAGAATAGAAAAGATCAGAAAAGTATCGAAAGAATAGAATACAATAAGATAAAATAAAACACACATAGGTCCACTCAACACACAGAATGTTGTCAGAGGTTACATTTTAACTTCTCATTGTGAGCTCATTATGACTTTATGTTTGTCTGGTTATTCGTTTGTGTGAGTGTGTGTGTGTGTGTGTGTGTGTGTGTGTGTGTGTGTGTGTGTGTGTGTGTGTGTGTGTGTGTGTGTGTGTGTGTGTGTGTCTGTGTCTGTGTGTGTGTGTGTGTGTGTGTTTGTGTGTGTGTGTGTGTGTTTGTGTGTGTGTGTGTGTGATTGTGTGTGTGTGTGTGTGTTTGCGTTTACGTGCATGCAAGGATTGCAACTAACTATTACTTTTTATTTCATTAAAACACCTAAGATACACCTCCATCTTGTCTACATCATAAAGAAAGAGTTGGAGGTACTCCTCCATATTGAGAGGACTCAAGAGTAATAGTAGTACTGTAGAATTCTAAATCGTCGTTAACAGACTGTAACCTAGGCTAATCAAAACGCTGTTTTGCCACGTCTTGCATGACAAGCTCTGTGGCAGCTTCAACAACAACGTCTCCCCATAGTCGAAAACCATATCACAATTAATGACATGACAATGACCAAAAAACATGACCACCATCCTAATAACTCACAGTCCAATGACCCTATGCTTCTAAAATGGAGGCGAACATTGTGTTGTGATGTCGTGATGTACAAGCCCTTATCGTATAAAAGCAGAACGTCTCAAAGCCATGGCGGCTCCCCAAAGGCCTGGTGAGTGGATATGATGGGGTCGGGTAGGGAGGCTCTAGATGAGGAGAGAGGGTAGGGAGGGAGGCTCTGGGTGAGGAGAGAGGGTAGGGAGGCTCTGGGTGAGGAGAGAGGGTAGGGAGGCTCTGGGTGAGGAGAGAGGGTAGGGAGGCTCTGGGTGAGGAGAGAGGGTAGGGAGGCTCTGGGTGAGGAGAGAGGGTAGGGAGGCTCTGGGTGAGGAGAGAGGGTAGGGAGGCTCTGGGTGAGGAGAGAGGGTAGGGAGGCTCTGGGTGAGGAGAGAGGGTAGGGAGGATCTGGGTGAGGAGAGAGGGTAGGGAGGATCTGGGTGAGGAGAGAGGGTCGGGTAGGGAGGCTCTGGGTGAGGAGAGAGGGTAGGGAGGCTCTGGGTGAGGAGAGAGGGTAGGGAGGCTCTGGGTGAGGAGAGAGAGTAGGGAGGCTCTGGGTGAGGAGAGAGGGTAGGGAGGCTCTGGGTGAGGAGAGAGGGTAGGGAGGCTCTGGGTGAGGAGAGAGGGTAGGGAGGCTCTGGGTGAGGAGAGAGGGTAGGGAGGCTCTAGATGAGCAGAGAGGGTAGGGAGGCTCTGGGTGAGGAGAGAGGGTAGGGAGGCTCTGGGTGAGGAGAGAGGGTAGGGAGGGAGGCTCTGGGTGAGGAGAGAGGGTAGGGAGGATCTGGGTGAGGAGAGAGGGTAGGGAGGCTCTGGGTGAGGAGAGAGGGTAGGGAGGCTCTGGGTGAGGAGAGAGGGTAGGGAGGCTCTGGGTGAGGAGAGAGGGTAGGGAGGGAGGCTCTGGGTGAGG
>NW_027641390.1:49950-52450 GCF_949987615.1 Pollachius pollachius
ACCTCAAAGTTATACGATTGAGTGATTTTTTTTAATGAAACTGTGTTTGTAAATGCCACAGATTGGCTAATGTGAACCAAACCCACAAAACGGTTGGCTGGCAACCATATCTCTCTAGGCCTCTTGCATGATAGTGCACACTCAACAATGTCTGCATTATTTGCTGTACTCATGTTGGCTTGCCCTCTTAGGGTGAAGTGTCGTAAGCCATCGGCACGGCAACATAAAATGGCTGTTAAGCTTGACGTTGTAAAAGCTTGCGTCGTAACTCACTGGAAAATTGGGAAATTATTCTGAAATGTATGGAGGCATGTGGGATCTATATAACATGGAGCTTATTGCTTTCATTGATTGTATTTGGTCTCAAATACTATTAAAAGTCACTCCTCATATATTATTAGTCACTTGCTTTCTTTTTTAATATCTAATTCTGCATAAGACTACTTGAGGTTTGTTCGTTTTTTTACATTTGGTTGTTTAAAAATATATATTCTGTGCCAGCTACAAGATATTCAATGCTAAAAGTATTGATTTAAAGTTCAGAACTAACCCGGCTTAAATTGTATTGCCTGACCCAGGGACTGCTCCAGTGATGGTTTTGAATAAGAGACCTTAAATAAACCCTTTAGTCCAATTTGAAAGACTCTTGCCATGACAATTTTAAAGAGTATGACATTTAAGGTCTGTTTGGTGTGCGTGTGTGTGTGTTTTAATACAATATTAATTTAATATACCACTCATATTAAAGTAACTACAATTAAAGACACAACAACAATGAGGTATATTCAACAATATATATTTTCATTGTCAATGTACATTCCATTTCAACATAAGCTTTCTTCACAAACAAAAAAAGTTGGCATCTAAATAAATACTATATAAAATAGAACTTCAAAATAAATATATCTATAAAGGGAACCTTTTATATGTGAGATTCTTTTTTTCTTTGTGTTATATCTAAACAGAACAGAAGTACATAGATCTCTCCTCCTCATCCCGTTGACTACAGGAGCCGTGTCACCAAGCCTATCTCTTGATTGGATAAAAACCGCCACTCGTAAGAATACAAAATAATTAAATTAAATCTGAAGTGTAAAAGTCACTGTGTTGTCATTGTAGGTGTTTTTTTTTTAAATATACGATTTTTTTTTGCTGACTAGCGAGCACATGGTGAGTGAATACAGCCAATGGGAAGAGAGGAACGTACCCAATACCGTACAGTGATAAAGCAACAGAAGGCAGAACACACCGGCAGGGAAAAAATACCACTAAATGCTCCAAACAGAAAAAAAAAGAGACGGGGGGGGGGGGGGGGGGGATAGGTGGGAAAGAGAGAGAAAGAAGGCAAAAGAGAGACCACCTTTACCCTAGTGTTATGACAAGTTTATGCACAGCAGCTGTGTTTGTCAATCAGGGCCAGGGGGTGTTCCCACTTAAGCACAGAGAGAAAAAATGCAATGCAAATGTGTGTGTGTGTGTGTGTGTGTGTGTGTGTGTGTGTGTGTGTGTGTGTGTGTGAATGAGAGTGTGTGAGAGGGAGAGGGAGAGAGAGAGGGAGAGAGAAAGAGAGAGAGAAACGGTTGAAACACTGGGCAGTTGTGGCAGGAAATGGGTTAATCCAGATAGGGGACAGATTGTGTTTGTGTGGATTCAATGAACCCACAGGGTTGTGGGCTGGCATAAGAAATCAGAGCTTTAGCCTCTTGCCTGCTAATGAACGAGGGAAGCCTAAACAGTAGGATTACTCAACTATTTATTTTTTCTCTATTTTGCATTATTGCCGGGCACACTTTTCAAGATCTAGTGGCTGTGGTAAAGAAGATCTTAGTTTTTAATCGATTGTTTCCATTCTCTTTTCTTCTTCCATTGAGGTGTCATTTCTCCCTGACCTGTTTAGAATTGCATCCTCAAAAACATCCCGCTCTTCCCCTTAAAATATATATTTAATATATTCTCTGTATATTTTGTACTGAATCATAGTTATAGTGTACCATGCAATCTTTTTAAGGACATTTAAAAGTCTCTTCTAAAGAACACAAATGTTGTGAAACTATTTACAGCAAATAACATTTCACCTGCATAGCTCTATTTCTAAATATAATGTCAAAACATTTGCGATTTGTATGTCCTTCTCCACAATAGGCATTAAACTTGTCCCACAACCATCTGACCAGTTTTTGGCACCATTCCTATCCGGCTAAATTGCTAATTTCTGAAAATATTGCCTCATACATTCAAGACTAAAGACAGTGTACTAGTATTTACCTTGTGATATCAGCTTTGTGCAACGATACCAGTACAGGTATGAGCAAGTTAGCCCATTCACCACCTCCCATAATAAGGCTACAGGGCCTAACGTGAATAAAAGTTGTATATTATGGAGCCAAAAATGTTCGGTAACCCTTTGTGACTTGACGGTTAGAAAGGCAAGCCTCTACATAGGGGCAGTGTGCCTTTATCAACCAACTGCCATCAAACTCCATTTGGCAAGAGTGCGGTA
>NW_027641390.1:57450-68126 GCF_949987615.1 Pollachius pollachius
CAGCAGGCAATAAACTACATGCGATGGGTTTCATGTGTTTTGGTTTTTACTGTGTGTGTGTGTGTGTGTGTGTGTGTGTGTGTGTGTGTGTGTGTGTGTGTGTGTGTGTGTGTGTGTGTGTGTGTGTGTGTGTGTGTGTGTGTGTGTGTGTGTGTGTGTGTGTGTGTGAACGCTCGGGCTGATTGGACGCCGGTCCGGTTGAGATGCATTCGCGATCCCCAACCTAAGCCCCCGTTTTCTCCAGATCTCCCAGAGCCCTGCAGGAGAAACCTGTTGCGACAGCGTTGGCTCGGAGACCAGTGATCATCAGATGTAGACTGAGCTCCAGCCGGAACTGCTGTGTGTGTGTTCGTCTGTGCGTGTGTGTGCGTGTGTGTGTGTGTGTGTGTGTGTCTGTGCGCGCGCGCGTGTCCCTCCCTTCAATATGTGAATGGACTGAGTCATAAAAAACCGGAGGCGACGCGGCTGCTCGGCGTACCTGAATCGCGTGTTTAGGAAGCCATTGTAACGCATATCGCGCTAAACCCTCCTGGTGATCATGACATCGGAGCTATCTGTTACGAATTCGGAACAAGAAGCATACATACAGCCTCATGGATTTCGCCTTTTAAGTATCGCTTATCCGTTTCCGATCAAGTGTGGCAAGAAAAAATGCGTATATGTCGTGCATTAAGGTGACCATGAGTCGTGTGTACGTCAAACCAAACACGAATTGTGAAGATAGAAGAGCCTGACCAGCAGGGACACCTGACACTGCACAAGCGGTGTGCAGGGCTCGAGCTGCATCGGAGGAAGCGTCACGAGCCCCTGGTGAGAGAGGGTTCGAGCCCCGGGTTTGAGAGGGCTCGAGCCCCGGGTGACAGAGGGCTCGAGCCCTGGGTGACAGAGGGCTCGAGCTGCAGAGGAGGAAGCGTCACGAGCCCCGGGTGAGAGGGGGATCGAGCCAGAAGGCTCGCGCAGGGCTGCTCGGAGCTGCGCAGCGAATCTGCCCATGGGCTATTCCCTCAATCGCCAAATGTCGCGTTGTCCCTGAATATCGCAATGTAACCAAACCACCGATATAGCGACGGTGCGCAGCGCGCTATAACAACCGAAATAACGACGATATAAGATGGTCGATGGGTTACAACACTATTTAATCGAGGGATATCTGTTTCTTTCCGTGCCACCACTACCACCTCGCTTCTGTTACACACGTCGCTGGTTAAATATTGACTCAACGTGCAAACACGGCCCGGGGAGCAGCTTATTGAGGAGTGAGCTGCAGCGGAGGGTTTTCTCTGTTGCCAAAGCACACGAGCGTTAGGAGACGTCTCACGAGCGTTAGGAGACGTCTCACGAGCGTTAGGAGACGTCTCGCGGTCGTTAAGGAGCCCGCTGCTGCTTCTGCTGCTTCGTGATCGGAGAAAAACGTCATCAGAAATCCAAGGTTTCAACTTACTTTTGTCAGACTAAGATTCTCCTCATCTCCCCTTCGTTGCATGCGATGGGAACGCGAGGCTTATAGTATCCGATTCCCAGGATGGGGGAAAGAAAAAAATACTTCCATGTACCGAAAAAGAAGCAGAGATCGGATCAAATGGAGCACTATAGTCCGCCGCTTGGTGCGTACTGCGGTGTGGACGGAGCTCTGATACGGTGTTGCAACGACCGAGGGGGGAAAGGAGTTTTTATGAATGGGAGGGAAAGTAGGCACTGCGCAGATGCCTCGGTCATTTTTTTGTGAATGGGAGGGCAGAACGACTCTGGGTCCAAATGCGGGGGGGTTACATTTTATGAATGGGAGGACTCTGAATTTCATTGCGCATGCGTGATACAGAGAATTTATGAATGGAAGAATTAGTAGGGGAGGAGGGTGGGAAGTGGGGGGCAATGTCAGGCCGGATTACATGAATGAGTCCCCTCATCTGCTATGTGCCTCACGCCACTCCACTTTATTTATTCATGTGTTCACTCATTCAAGATTCTTACGCGAGGCTCGCATGACAGGCTGTGTTAAAGGAGGGGCTGGATTGACTGTTTTAATCTTCGTGGAAATAAGGGAACAAACTGAAAGAGGAAAGAGAGCGTAGGATGACTAATAGGCTGCGTCTTATCACTTCTCATGGAGCCTGTTACTCTGTGTTTCATTGTGTCGCCTCCTTTAACGTCGTCCAGTAATAGGATCACACAGATATAGAGATATAGAGCATGTCTATTTGACGATGCGCCGACTGGTTGGCTATTTCGTTCATGTTAAGACATTTTAAATAATAAAACACAATGCAAGGCTTCAGTAGATTTAGGAGAAACGAAACAATTCTGTAGATTCGGTAGAGTTCAGTACATTTAAACTGATTTTTTTTCTTTTTTTTTCTTCCATATGTGTGTTATGTTATTATAATTTCGCCAAGCATTTTAAGGGGCTACAGTCCTGTCCTAAATGTGAGTCAGCTCCAAACTGCATATAGGGCATCTTAATTAGATAAGGCGTCATAATAATGGCTCCCATTGTTTCCTCTTTGGTATCTAAGCATCAAACGAGCTCGAGGAGGACGCGTCGCTTCCTTCCTCTCAACGTCTCGAGCTCCGACTCGAGCTTTAGCGGCGGTAAAACAGGGATGGGGGGGGGGGGGAGGGGCGCGTTTTATGACGCCTCCTCTGAAACGCACCCAGCATGAGGGCAGGCGGGATCCGCCAACAAAAGGACAGGATGTTGTTGATTTGCACCGAAACCACACGGAGGAAATGAGTGTGAGTTTCCTCTCCGCCGTCCCAGTATTTGCCCTGCCCCCACGGATAGTGTCCTGCACGGGCTCTTAAGCAGTCAAAGGTTAACAGTCACACACCCGCATTAGCACACATCCCCTTGGAAACCACCAAATTGGGATAATTGAAATAGCGCGAGCGAGAAGGGGGGGGGGGGCAGTCTGTCAGAGAAACCCAGTCAAGGGCTCTTATGTTGCTGGATTGTTTCAGTTCAATCGATACATGTACATATAAATATATATATATATATATATATATATATATATATATATATATATATATAGGGTTAGGGTTAGGGTTAGGGCTATATATATATATATATATATATATATATATATATATATATATATACACATATATATATATATATATATATATATATATATATATATATATATATATATATATATATATATATATATATATATGTATATATACATATATGTATATATATATATATGATAATCTATCTATCCGTCTGTATCTCTCACTATCTATCTCCTCTCTTTCTCTCTCTCTCTTGCCATCTCTCTCTCTCTCTCTCTCTCTCTCTAGCCATCTACGGGAACTGGGAAGTATCAATCTTAATGATGTTAAACAAAACAACCACCAAAACGGGAAAAATAGGTACAAAAGCACAACACAAAACCTATTGATTACACCTATAGCTTCAGACCTGACGACAGTCCATCTGGGTGCCTCTTTAACATGGTGAGAGAGGGGTGTCGTGGATGTTGCGTAGGCAGAGTGTATGTGTGAGTAGTATGCTAGGAAGAGAGTGAGGTAAAAGTACTTGGATGCAAATCAACGGCCGCACATCAAACAGCCTTTCAGTGGTCGGTGTGTGTCTGTGGGTGTCGTCCCCTATCTCGTTCCCACCAGAACCCTCTTTAACAATACACATCTCTCACCAATAAACAGCGGGAGGAAGCTGCATTGAGGCGAGTGTTCTGGACCTCCTGAATACCAACAGTTGTCTCTCTCAAGAAAGGTATAGGTGAATTATAGGATCAATCTGTGTTCCCCACGAGTGGCCAGATCTCTCAATAGGAAACAAGGAGAACATTATAGTGATATCATTTTAACATACGGTAGTTCCCACACACACGCACAAGCATATGCAGACACGCACACACCAACACACACACACACACACACACACACACACAAACACACACACACACCTGAATACACAAACAAACACACACACACACACACACACACACACACACACACACATACACACAAACACACCACTGTTACATATGAAACATAGCCACTGGGAATGTGACATATTTTCATTAATGGCAGACATCCTTTGCGGCAGACTTACTTTACTCAGTTAGCTGAAAGGTGAGTTTTGTAGCAGTTGGTAATGCTCCACAGTAACTTGGTCTGCTCTAAAGGGGGGGAGGGGTCCCTTGGTAACTTTCTCTAGTAACCATATCTCGTTGTTCAGAAACATCCCTGTCCATGCTCGTCCTCGTAGCTGTGAGTGTGTGTTTGTGTGTATTTGTGTGTGTGTGTGTGTGTGTGTGCGTGCGTTTGTGGTCAGCCGTTTTCACCTTACTCTATTCCGAGGTTAACATAAACACACCTCCCTCCTTGTTTGATGGACACCATGATGGCTCAATAATGGCACAGACACATTGTTTATAAGTGTGATGTCTCCTGATCAATGGTTTGAAAGCTTATTCATCATTTTCTTCTCATGACGAACGGACAAAATGGCCACCATGTCACCAGAGGCTGTAATAAATACCGGGATAAGGAGACTCAATTAGGTCGTTAGCCCTTTCCCCCTCTGTCTTTAATCTGCTTATTTAATTGAGGAAGCATTTTAGGAAATTAACATGAAGGAAAACCAAGAGGCTATGACCTCTGTGTCAACAGGGCTAGTTAGCAGTCTTGGTAGCCGCGGGCCCTGACAAAAAAGTCCTGGCTGCAAAAAAACAACACCAACCAAACACAATAACAACACACAAACCCAATAACGACAAAGAAAAATAAAATGAATGAATGTGGAAAGAAGAAAAGTAACAAGCGGTTCTTATGATGTATGGGAACCCATAGCGACTGCGCTAAAGCGGGCAAGAGCACTTGTAAACTACAGCGCACGGGCTCCTTTACAGCTGAAGAAGGTCACCACAAGGAGCTCAAACTCTTCAAATATTGACTTCCTTCCTGCTGGCCGGCCTGGCAGCCTGTCCGGGAGGTGTGTTTGTGTGCTTTGGAGCGCTCTGGAGAGGTGTGTGGTGGGGACAAGAGGTGGGAAGTGGATGGGTGGGGGTGGATGTGTTGATGTCTTTTGGTGTGTATGATCGGAGAGATGGAATAAAAGAGATAGAGAGAATGCAATGTTTCTACATTTTATTCAATTATTTCATATGTATCGCTCTGTGATTCGTGTCGTTTTCACTTCTTGATGAAATGGTTTACTTTTTTACGCATTACATTTTTAAGTCATACTTCTGCTTTCTCCATGGCAAAACATATGTATCCATATCCATACAGAGGGAAGGAACATATATATGTATAATTACATATTTATAGACAGTATATACACATGAATATATCTATCTATCTGTCTATGTTTTTACCAGCTAAAGACTAGCTGTAGAGAAAGTTGACCCCTGACCTTTCACCCGAGAGATGAGAGGATCCCTGTGTGTGTGTGTGTTTGCGTGTGTGTGTGTGTGTGGGTGGGGGGGAAGAGCACATGGATGATAGGTGCTCACAATGACACGTGGAATGCCCAGAATTCGGGAGGTAGCTCACAAACTCACGCACGCACGCACGCACACACACATACACGGACCATTTAATAACACACCCTGCGTTTGCTCTGCCGCCGCCTTCCTTCTCCCTCTCTGCTTGTGTTGGCACACAGCAGAAGCTAGATGTGAGCGATATCTATCTTTGTTGGCGTGTGGGTTCAAACTGAACCCCATTGGCGGCCGGTGTCTACTTATGTGTTCATGTGCACATACCCGGTCATGTGAGAAAACCGTTCACACGCCCGTGCGCGTGTGTGTGTGTCTGTTTGTATGCGTTTGTATGTATGTTTGGGTCTGTGCGTGCGTATTGTTTTTGTGTTAGTGATTGCATGCATCCATCTGTGTGTGTCTGTGTGTGTGCATGTGCATTTGTGTGTGTGTGTGTGTGTGTGTGTGTGTGTGTGTGTGTGTGTGTGTGTGTGTGTGTGTGTGTGCGCGCATGCGTGTGTGTGTATGTGTGTGTGTGACATGTTTTTCGATTTCGCCTTCATGTGTGGCAAGTAGTCCAAACCCTCACAGGCACACATACACAAACACACACATACACACAAAATGACCCAGACAGAACCAGACCTGGCTACACACTAATTGCATGCCCGGAATTAGACATAATATCAGCCAGCCGGTAGCCCATGGAAAACAGTGATGAAGGCCAGGAGCCACAGAAGTGTATGCTCTTGCAGAAGTATGTGTGTGTGTGTGTGTGTGTGTGTGTGTGTGTGTGTGTGTTTGCCTCTGTGTGTGTGTGTGTGTGTGTGTGTGTGTGTGTGTGTGTGTG
The DNA here is from genome assembly GCF_949987615.1 of Pollachius pollachius. Lineage (NCBI taxonomy): Eukaryota > Metazoa > Chordata > Actinopteri > Gadiformes > Gadidae > Pollachius > Pollachius pollachius. The sequence goes on from NW_027641390.1 coordinate 63,754, forward strand.
TGTTTTTATGTAAAACATATAAAGTTGTTCTTCTAGTAGGTTATTTTCTAGATAACGCTCCATAAAACCACCAGAATTATTGGCAGCAAAACAAACACTCTAATTGAAAATGCATTCAGCGCATCTAGATATCTCTCTGCCCTGTAGATACACACACAGTGTGTTTCCATGACACATTGGATTATTAAGATGCATGTAAACACCTTAGTCGGATTAAAATCTAATCAAATTGGGTTTCTCATAGTCAGATTATAACCCCTAGATTATTCCATCGATAGGCGCATTAAGCGTGCATGTTTACAGTCAATCGAATTGGAATTGTATTTTGCATTCTGTGCATGCTCGCGATCTTTTCCGGGGGCCGTGAGACGGAAGTAGAAGGAGACGGTAGTCAGAGATTTATTTAAAAAAGTGGCTCAGAAGATGGAGGAAGCCGGTGTCGTGCCAATGTAGTTACCCCCTATAAGAAGTGTATCATCATCAACATGCGTTCAGTACACACTATGCTTCGATTTCCCCCAAGGCTCAATTAAAGTGCATGTTTTTCTAAATGTTGGTCGTCAACGAGGTTGTAAAGTAGTAACTTCAGGCACATCTTTCAAAATAAATGTATTTTTTTATATTTAACAATTATTCGCATCAATTATTTTTTTTATTAGCTGTTATTTGTTTTTATTAGCGCAACGAGACGACCGTCACGGCCATGCTTCCTCACAGACAGGTCAAATTTCCTCAAACACTTGTTCAATTTGTCTTTTCCATGTATTCAATGGTATTGTTAAATTCATCTTGGAGAAACCACTCTGAAACAGAAGTCAATGGATTGAAACACTTAAACAGCATAAACAGCAACTTTATTTTGTAAAGAAGACAACAAAATGTCTCAATTTCATTGTTCCATTGTTTTACTTGCTGTTTTATAAATAGTAAGCTAATTTTACCTTGAAAAACGTGAAAACCATACTGTGTTGCTCTTTTTGTGTTTCAAGGGATAGCATTTTGTTGAATTTCTTGTATTTTTTCCTCTGAAACACTTGCAAAGCGAGACATTTTGCGATGAAAATTGGATCCCGAGTTTGAGATCTCAGTCATGGGATATTGCCCAATATCCCGAGATAGCGAACCAATCAAATTGCGCCATTTAAGGCAGCATATCACGTGTAGCATATACTAATCTCTGATATTAACCCTAACCCTCAGTCGTAGAAGAGAGACGGACGCATGAAGAGAGAGAGAGAACATTGAGGGAGTGAGGGGGAGTAGGATGTGGCGAAGATAAGGTCTACTATCTAAGGACAGGTGTACTATACTGGGCCATGAGTGGCTTCCTGTGTGTCCTGGGTCTGAAGGGACATGGAGGTGGGCGACTGCAGGGGAAACAATCGCAGCAAGGACAAAATGTCTTCATGGGAACCACCACGCGTGACGTAAACAGGAAGCAGGACCCATCCTCTGGCTGAGAGTGAGTCAGCAACAAACGTCATTAAGTTTACGTATTAGGGGAAGAGTATTTATATTTGGCCACTACTCCCCTGAACCCGTTTTGCTTTTGGAGGTGTGTGTGTGTGTGTTTGTGTGTTCGTGTGTCTTTATACAGGATGTATGTGTGTGTGTTGTCCGTGTGCGGCAAGTACTGGTTCATTTTCCGGTACAACAAACTGACAGGTTTCTCATTGGGCAGCACCCTGGTGCCATAGTGTGCTTATTAATAAAATAGCACACTATCCACACACACACAAACACACACTAAACACTATACACACACACACTCACAGGATAGAGTATGGTGAGTGATTGGTTGACTCACCTCCTTCCCATCAGTGCAGTGTGTGTGATGAGAATGTTGCTCGGGGGGCCAGCGGGCCGTTGACACAGGATGTGAATCAGTAAGGAGGTTGTACAGAATAGACCGCCGCTGTTCAACAGCCCTCTATTTATGAACACACCGTCCCAAATTAATCCATTCAACTCTTAAGTGGTTGAGTCAGCGGCTAATGACAAAATGTACTTCCTCAATGTCTTCAACCACCCCACCCCCCCCCGTCATAGGGTGAGGGTTAGGGTTAGGGTGGTGCTGTCATAGGGTTTAGGGTTAGGGTTAGGGTGGTGCTGTCATAGGGTTAGGGTTAGGGTTAGGTCGGGGCTGTCATAGGGTTAGGGTTAGGGGTTAGGGTGGTGCTGTCATAGGGTTAGGGTTAGGGTTAGGTCGGGGGCTGTCATAGAGGTTAGGGTTAGGGTTAGGGGGTGCTGTCATTGGGTGTGAGGGTTAGGGTTAGGGTGGTGCTGTCATAGGGTTAGGGTTAGGGGTTAGGGTTGGGGCTGTCATCAGAAACTGTCACAGGTTGAGGCTCCACTGCTTGGATAGAAATAGAGTGTGTCTGTGTGTGTTTTTGTGTGTGTGTGTTTTGTGTGTGTTTGTGTGTGTGTGTGTGTGTTGTGTGTGTGTGTGTGCGTGTGTGCGTGCGTGTTGTGCGTGTCGTGTGTGTGTGTGTGTGTGTGTGAGTGCGTGTGCGTGTCTGCGTGTCTGTGTGTGTGTGTGTGTGTGTGTGTGTGCGTGTGTGCGTGTGTGCGTGTGTGCGTGTGTGCGTGTGTGCGCGTGTGCGTGTGTGCGTGTGTGTGTGTGTGTGTGTGTGTGCGTGCGTGCGTGCGTGCGTGCGTGCGTGCGTGCGTGTCTGTGTGTTGGTGTGTGTGTGTGCGTGTGTGTGTGGATGGGGGGATGCATTCGCCTTTCGTTGGAGCTGTATACAGTGTCAGAACCATCTGTTCGCACACGGGCTCTGTTCAGAATGGAACACCAGCGAGCTGTCACAAGGATCAGCCTTTTGTTTGCACAGAATAACTTTTAGCTTGTTGTGATGTCTACAAAAAAAATACCATATCATTAGATCATGATTCATAGAACTTCATGTGAAAAAATAATAATATGTAGATATATATATATTATATTATGGGATTCTTGTGATTCTAATTGTTATGCTTAATTAATAATGGTTATTCTTATTCTTTTCATGATCCTGAACTTAATATTATTCTCATTATTCTAAATATCTATTAAAATGTAAGACAAATTACCAAATAAGGTTTTCCGTGTAATGTTTAGCTAATATTTGTCTATTTGTTCAAATGTGTTGTGTTATGGAAACATTCAGGAAACAGATCAAACATCTTCTCTCTTATATCAACGCTTCTCAGCTGAATTTTTTTTTCACAATGCAAATGTTACGAAGCAAGCAACAATTTATATAAACTTGCTTGTCCCTGATTCGATTAATTTGAGAAAACTGTGAGATCGATTTCAAGCTATATCTTAGCTAACACTAATCTCATTTCAATGGTGACTCAACCTTTAATCTGGACATGACATCTGGAAACACGTGTCATTTTGTGTAAGTACAGAATAACTTAATTAGACATTAGTTCAGTCTGCCTCATCAAGTATACTGAATTAAGGTATTAACGTGACGGTTGCAACTTACATTGACATTTACATTTAGGAGACACCTTAATCCAAAGCGATTTACAAAAAAAACATTTGTCAAAAGAAGGTGAAACAATATATCGCTGTCGTTACGGTAAGGATGTTCACAGGACCAAGTGGCAAGCAGAAACAATCGCTAGGTTAACCCATTTCCCGCATGGAACAATGACCGCTAGGGTAATAACTTCCGAAAGACCTAGGGTAATAACTTCCGAAAGACAACTTCATCCTCCGTGATAAGCTCGATGGGAACGTCGTTGTGCATGAAGACGTCCAGCAGTAGCAGTGACAAGCTCCTCTCTGCCAGCGCTGTGCTTTGCTCCTCTGCGTGGGGTTGGTCTGGGTACTGACCACCTGGGTGCAGCTCAGCCCAAGGGGGGAGCAGTCGTGTTCTTTGATCCGACCCGAGGGCTACACCCAGCCCCCCGCCCCCGCAACCCCTCCTGAACACGGGGGCAGAGAGGTGGTGCTGTAAGTGGGGGCCGGGGGGGACACACCTGAAACAACAAAAGAAACCGTGGCCGTGATTGGCACACACTCACACAGTCTCCCACACTGTCTCCCCCCCCCCCCGCCCCCTTTACAACTCACCCATATCCTGCTGTCATCATTATCGGCCCACAGCCCCCCTTGCTGCCGGCCCCCCCCTATCCATGCGTCACTCATATCCACACCTTACTTCCTCTCCACCCCCCACCCCCACCCCCAGCTCACAGCTAACAGAAGCCCCTACAGTGCGGTGGGACTCCTCCGCCACCACTGGGACCACCCCCGCGGTGACCACCCCAGCTGGGCTCCTCGCTGTGCTGTCGCCATGACAATGCTCCGCCGAGCTTCGCTATGCTCTCCGGTTACTGTCTCTACCTCTCCCCTGCTGTGGGCCCAGGCGGGCCGC
>NW_027641389.1:2500-7500 GCF_949987615.1 Pollachius pollachius
ACCTATACTAGGATGGGGGTATGTCCTTCAAAACAGGCCCACAAAACGGTATCAGGCGAAGCCCATAAATCCACAGTGAGCGGACTGTGAAACTTCTTATTTTCGACACCCCTGGTATATATTACCATCCCTGGTAGTCTAAAACGAACCCATGGGAGTCTAAAATGAACCCATGGGATTCTAAACACAACCCATGGTAGTCTAAAACGAACCCATGGGAGTCTAGCAAAAAAAGAACTTAGAAAAATAACGCTTGGATTTTCATTCCTCCAGGCTCACACCGACTCACTGCACCACCCAGTCCGAGTAGGGGACCCGTTTCGGACTCAGACTCTGAGTGGTCCCTCTACTCTGGAGCCTCAGGAAGACCTCCAGACAGGGGGCCACCAACTGCACCACTTTGGCCGAATGGGGGACCCGTTTCGGCCTCAGACTCTGAGTGGTCCCGCTCCTCTGGAGCCTCAGGAAGACCTCCAGACAGGGGGCCCACTAACTGCACCACTTAGGCCGAGTAGGGGACCCGTTTCGGCCTCAGACTCTGAGTGGTCCCGCTCCTCTGGAGCCTCAGGAAGACCTCCAGACAGGGGGCCCACTAACTGCACCACTCAGGCCGAGTAGGGGACCCGTTTCGGCCTCAGACTCTGAGTGGTCCCGCTCCTCTGGAGCCTCAGGAAGACCTCCAGACAGGGGACCCACTAACTGCACCACTCAGGCCGAGTAGGGGAACCGTTCCGGCCTCAGACTCTGAGTGGTCCCGCTCCTCTGGAGCCTCACCAAGACCTCCAGACAGGGGGCCCACTAACTGCACCACTTAGGCCGAGTAGGGGACCCGTTTCGGCCTCAGACTCTGAGTGGACCCGCTCCTCTGGGGCCTCAGGAAGACCTCCAGACAGGGGGCCACCAACTGCACCATTCAGTCCGAGTAGGGGACCCGTTTCGGCCTCAGACTCTGAGTGGACCCGCTCCTCTGGAGCCTCAGGAAGACCTCCAGACAGGGGGCCCACTAACTCCACCACTTAGGCCGAGTAGGGGACCCGTTTCGGCCTCAGACTCTGAGTGGACCCACTCCTCTGGAGCCTCAGGAAGACCTCCAGACAGGGGGCCCACTAACTGCACCACTTAGGCCGAGTAGGGGACCCGTTTCGGCCTCAGACTCTGAGTGGACCCGCTCCTCTGGAGCCTCAGGAAGACCTCCAGACAGGGGGCCACCAACTGCACCACTTAGGCCGAGTAGGGGACCCGTTTCGGCCTCAGACTCTGAGTGGTCCCTCTCCTCTGGAGCCTCAGGAAGACCTCCAGACAGGGGGCCACCAACTGCACCACTTAGGCCGAATGGGGGACCCGTTTCGGCCTCAGACTCTGAGTGGTCCCGCTCCTCTGGAGCCTCAGGAAGACCTCCAGACAGGGGGCCCACTAACTGCACCACTTAGGCCGAGTAGGGGACCCGTTTCGGCCTCAGACTCTGAGTGGACCCGCTCCTCTGGAGCCTCAAGAAGACCTCCAGACAGGGGGCCACCAACTGCACCACTCAGGCCGAGTAGGGGACCCGTTTCGGCCTCAGACACTGAGTGGTCCCGCTCCTCTGGAGCCTCAGGAAGACCTCCAGACAGGGGGCCCGCTTACTGCACCACTTAGGCCGAGTAGGGGACCCGTTTCGGCCTCAGACTCTGAGTGGACCCGCTCCTCTGGAGCCTCACCAAGACCCCCAGACAGGGGGCCACCAACTGCACCACTTAGGCCGAGTAGGGGACCCGTTTCGGCCTCAGACTCTGAGTGGACCCGCTCCTCTGGAGCCTCAAGAAGACCTCCAGACAGGGGGCCACCAACTGCACCACTCAGGCCGAGTAGGGGACCCGTTTCGGCCTCAGACACTGAGTGGTCCCGCTCCTCTGGAGCCTCAGGAAGACCTCCAGACAGGGGGCCCGCTTACTGCACCACTTAGGCCGAGTAGGGGACCCGTTTCGGCCTCAGACTCTGAGTGGACCCGCTCCTCTGGAGCCTCACCAAGACCCCCAGACAGGGGGCCACCAACTGCACCACTTAGGCCGAGTAGGGGACCCGTTTCGGCCTCAGACTCTGAGTGGACCCGCTCCTCTGGAGCCTCAAGAAGACCTCCAGACAGGGGGCCACCAACTGCACCACTCAGGCCGAGTAGGGGACCCGTTTCGGCCTCAGACTCTGAGTGGACCCGCTCCTCTGGAGCCTCAGGAAGACCTCCAGACAGGGGGCCCACTAACTGCACCACATGGGCCGAGTAGGGGACCCGTTTCGGACTTAGACGCCAAGTGGTCCCGCACCCCTGGATGGTTCTAGAGACCCCCAGACCAGGGGCCACCAACTGCACCACTTGGGCCGAGTAGGGGACCCGTTTCGGCCTTAGACGCCACGTGGTCCCGCTCCTCTGGAGCCTCAGGAAGACCTCCAGACCGGGGGCCACCAACGGCACCACTCAGTCCGACCAGGGGACACCTTTCGGCCTTAGACGCCACGTGGTCCCGCTCCTCTGGAGCCTCAGGAAGACCTCCAGGGCCAGGGGCCACCTTTCCTATATGCCAAACAACCACTGTCCTGCAAAACAGGCCCACAAAACGGTATCAGGCGAAGCCCATAAATCCACAGTGAGCGGACTGTGAAACTTCTTATTTTCGACACCCCTGGTATATATTACCATCCCTGGTAGTCTAAAACGAACCCATGGGAGTCTAAAATGAACCCATGGGATTCTAAACACAACCCATGGTAGTCTAAAACGAACCCATGGGAGTCTAGCAAAAAAAGAACTTAGAAAAATAACGCTTGGATTTTCATTCCTCCAGGCTCACACCGACTCACTGCACAACTCAGTCCGAGTAGGGGACCCATATCGGACTCAGACTCTGAGTGGACCCGCTGCTCTGGAGCCTCAGGAAGACCTCCAGACAGGGGGCCACCAACTGCACCACTTAGGCCGAATAGGGGACCCGTTTCGGACTCAGACTCTGCGTGGTCCCGCTCCTCTGGAGCTGCAGGAAGACCCCCAGACAGGGGGCCACCGACTGCCCCACTTAGGCCGAATAGGGGACCCGTTTCGGCCTCAGACTCTGCGTGGTCCCGCTCCTCTGGAGCCTCAGGAAGACCTCCAGACCTGGGGCCCACCAACTGCCCCACTTAGGCCGAGAAGGGGACCCGTTTCGGCCAAAGACTCTGAGTGGACCCGCTGCTCTGGAGCCTCAGGAAGACCTCCAGACAGGGGGCCACCAACTGCACCACTTAGGCCGAATAGGGGACCCGTTTCGGACTCAGACTCGGAGTGGTCCCGCTCCTCTGGAGCATCAGGAAGACCTCCAGACAGGGGGCCACCAACTGCCCCACTTAGGCCGAGTAGGGGACCCGTTTCGGCCTCAGACTCTGCGTGGTCCCGCTCCTCTGGAGCATCAGGAAGACCTCCAGACAGGGGGCCACCCACTGCCCCACTTAGGCCGAGTAAGGGACCCGTTTCGGCCTCAGACTCTGCGTGGTCCCGCTCCTCTGGAGCCGCAGGAAGACCTCCAGACCTGGGGCCACCAACTGCCCCACTTAGGCCGAGAAGGGGACCCGTTTCGGCCTCAGACTCTGAGTGGACCCGCTGCTCTGGAGCCTCAGGAAGACCTCCAGACAGGGGGCAACTAACTGCCCCACTTAGGCCGAGAAGGGGACCCGTTTCGGCCTCAGACTCTGAGTGGTCCCGCTCCTCTGGAGCCTCAGGAAGACCCCCAGACAGGGGGCCACCAACTGCACCACTTAGGCCGAGTAGGGGACCCGTTTCGGCCTCAGACTCTGCGTGGTCCGCTCCTCTGGAGCCGCAGGAAGACCTCCAGACCTGGGGCCACCAACTGCCCCACTTAGGCCGAGAAGGGGACGTTTCGGCCTCAGACTCTGAGTGGACCCGCTGCTCTGGAGCCTCAGGAAGACCTCCAGACAGGGGGCCACTAACTGCCCCACTTTGGCCGAGAAGGGGACCCGTTTCGGCCTCAGACTCTGAGTGGTCCCGCTCCTCTGGAGCCTCAGGAAGACCCCCAGACAGGGGGCCGACAACTGCACCACTTAGGCCGAATGGGGGACCCGTTTCGGACTTAGACGGCAAGTGGTCCCGCTCCTCTGGAGCCTCAGGAAGACCTCCAGACCGTGGACCACCAACTGCACCACTCACTCGGGCCGAGTAGGGGACCCGTTTCGGCCTTAGACGCCACGTGGTCCCGCTCCTCTGGAGCCTCAGGAAGACCTCCAGACCGTGGACCACCAACTGCACCACTCGGGCCGAGTAGGGGACCCGTTTCGGCCTTAGACGCCACGTGGTCCCGCTCCTCTGGAGCCTCAGGAAGACCTCCAGACCGTGGACCACCAACTGCACCACTCGGGCCGAGTAGGGGACCCGTGTCGGCCTTAGACGCCACGTGGTCCCGCTCCTCTGGAGCCTCAGGAAGACCTCCAGACCGTGGACCACCAACTGCACCACTCAGTCCGACCAGGGGACCCGTTTCGGCCTTAGACGCCACGTGGTCCTGCTCCTCTGGAGCCTCAGGAAGACCTCCAGACCGGGGGTCACCAACGGCACCACTCAGTCCGACCAGGGGACCCGTTTCGGCCTTAGACGCCACGTGGTCCTGCTCCTCTGGAGCCTCAGGAAGACCTCCAGACCGGGGGTCACCAACGGCACCACTCAGTCCGACCAGGGGACCCGAATCGGCCTTAGACGCCACGGGGTCCCGCTCCTCTGGAGCCTCAGGAAGACTTCCAGACCAGGGGCCACCTTTCTTATATGTCAAACGACCACTGTCCTGCAAAACAGGCCCACAAAACGGTACCAGGCGAAGCCCATAAATTCACAGTGAGCGGACTGTGAAATTTCTTATTTTCGAGACCCCTGCTAACCCTATATTACCATCCCTGGTAGTCTAAAACGAACCCATGGGAGTCTAGCAGAAAAATGACTTAGAAAAAAAACGCTTGGTTTTTCAAACGAAGCCAAGGAATCCACAGTG
>NW_027641389.1:20000-27432 GCF_949987615.1 Pollachius pollachius
ACACAACCCATGGTAGTCTAAAACGAACCCATGGGAGTCTAGCAAAAAAAGAACTTAGAAAAATAACGCTTGGATTTTCATTCCTCCAGGCTCACACCGACTCACTGCACCACCCAGTCCGAGTAGGGGACCCGTTTCGGACTCAGACTCTGAGTGGTCCCTCTACTCTGGAGCCTCAGGAAGACCTCCAGACAGGGGGCCACCAACTGCACCACTTTGGCCGAATGGGGGACCCGTTTCGGCCTCAGACTCTGAGTGGTCCCGCTCCTCTGGAGCCTCAGGAAGACCTCCAGACAGGGGGCCCACTAACTGCACCACTTAGGCCGAGTAGGGGACCCGTTTCGGCCTCAGACTCTGAGTGGTCCCGCTCCTCTGGAGCCTCAGGAAGACCTCCAGACAGGGGGCCCACTAACTGCACCACTCAGGCCGAGTAGGGGACCCGTTTCGGCCTCAGACTCTGAGTGGTCCCGCTCCTCTGGAGCCTCAGGAAGACCTCCAGACAGGGGACCCACTAACTGCACCACTCAGGCCGAGTAGGGGAACCGTTCCGGCCTCAGACTCTGAGTGGTCCCGCTCCTCTGGAGCCTCACCAAGACCTCCAGACAGGGGGCCCACTAACTGCACCACTTAGGCCGAGTAGGGGACCCGTTTCGGCCTCAGACTCTGAGTGGACCCGCTCCTCTGGGGCCTCAGGAAGACCTCCAGACAGGGGGCCACCAACTGCACCATTCAGTCCGAGTAGGGGACCCGTTTCGGCCTCAGACTCTGAGTGGACCCGCTCCTCTGGAGCCTCAGGAAGACCTCCAGACAGGGGGCCCACTAACTCCACCACTTAGGCCGAGTAGGGGACCCGTTTCGGCCTCAGACTCTGAGTGGACCCACTCCTCTGGAGCCTCAGGAAGACCTCCAGACAGGGGGCCCACTAACTGCACCACTTAGGCCGAGTAGGGGACCCGTTTCGGCCTCAGACTCTGAGTGGACCCGCTCCTCTGGAGCCTCAGGAAGACCTCCAGACAGGGGGCCACCAACTGCACCACTTAGGCCGAGTAGGGGACCCGTTTCGGCCTCAGACTCTGAGTGGTCCCTCTCCTCTGGAGCCTCAGGAAGACCTCCAGACAGGGGGCCACCAACTGCACCACTTAGGCCGAATGGGGGACCCGTTTCGGCCTCAGACTCTGAGTGGTCCCGCTCCTCTGGAGCCTCAGGAAGACCTCCAGACAGGGGGCCCACTAACTGCACCACTTAGGCCGAGTAGGGGACCCGTTTCGGCCTCAGACTCTGAGTGGACCCGCTCCTCTGGAGCCTCAAGAAGACCTCCAGACAGGGGGCCACCAACTGCACCACTCAGGCCGAGTAGGGGACCCGTTTCGGCCTCAGACACTGAGTGGTCCCGCTCCTCTGGAGCCTCAGGAAGACCTCCAGACAGGGGGCCCGCTTACTGCACCACTTAGGCCGAGTAGGGGACCCGTTTCGGCCTCAGACTCTGAGTGGACCCGCTCCTCTGGAGCCTCACCAAGACCCCCAGACAGGGGGCCACCAACTGCACCACTTAGGCCGAGTAGGGGACCCGTTTCGGCCTCAGACTCTGAGTGGACCCGCTCCTCTGGAGCCTCAAGAAGACCTCCAGACAGGGGGCCACCAACTGCACCACTCAGGCCGAGTAGGGGACCCGTTTCGGCCTCAGACACTGAGTGGTCCCGCTCCTCTGGAGCCTCAGGAAGACCTCCAGACAGGGGGCCCGCTTACTGCACCACTTAGGCCGAGTAGGGGACCCGTTTCGGCCTCAGACTCTGAGTGGACCCGCTCCTCTGGAGCCTCACCAAGACCCCCAGACAGGGGGCCACCAACTGCACCACTTAGGCCGAGTAGGGGACCCGTTTCGGCCTCAGACTCTGAGTGGACCCGCTCCTCTGGAGCCTCAAGAAGACCTCCAGACAGGGGGCCACCAACTGCACCACTCAGGCCGAGTAGGGGACCCGTTTCGGCCTCAGACTCTGAGTGGACCCGCTCCTCTGGAGCCTCAGGAAGACCTCCAGACAGGGGGCCCACTAACTGCACCACATGGGCCGAGTAGGGGACCCGTTTCGGACTTAGACGCCAAGTGGTCCCGCACCCCTGGATGGTTCTAGAGACCCCCAGACCAGGGGCCACCAACTGCACCACTTGGGCCGAGTAGGGGACCCGTTTCGGCCTTAGACGCCACGTGGTCCCGCTCCTCTGGAGCCTCAGGAAGACCTCCAGACCGGGGGCCACCAACGGCACCACTCAGTCCGACCAGGGGACACCTTTCGGCCTTAGACGCCACGTGGTCCCGCTCCTCTGGAGCCTCAGGAAGACCTCCAGGGCCAGGGGCCACCTTTCCTATATGCCAAACAACCACTGTCCTGCAAAACAGGCCCACAAAACGGTATCAGGCGAAGCCCATAAATCCACAGTGAGCGGACTGTGAAACTTCTTATTTTCGACACCCCTGGTATATATTACCATCCCTGGTAGTCTAAAACGAACCCATGGGAGTCTAAAATGAACCCATGGGATTCTAAACACAACCCATGGTAGTCTAAAACGAACCCATGGGAGTCTAGCAAAAAAAGAACTTAGAAAAATAACGCTTGGATTTTCATTCCTCCAGGCTCACACCGACTCACTGCACAACTCAGTCCGAGTAGGGGACCCATATCGGACTCAGACTCTGAGTGGACCCGCTGCTCTGGAGCCTCAGGAAGACCTCCAGACAGGGGGCCACCAACTGCACCACTTAGGCCGAATAGGGGACCCGTTTCGGACTCAGACTCTGCGTGGTCCCGCTCCTCTGGAGCTGCAGGAAGACCCCCAGACAGGGGGCCACCGACTGCCCCACTTAGGCCGAATAGGGGACCCGTTTCGGCCTCAGACTCTGCGTGGTCCCGCTCCTCTGGAGCCTCAGGAAGACCTCCAGACCTGGGGCCCACCAACTGCCCCACTTAGGCCGAGAAGGGGACCCGTTTCGGCCAAAGACTCTGAGTGGACCCGCTGCTCTGGAGCCTCAGGAAGACCTCCAGACAGGGGGCCACCAACTGCACCACTTAGGCCGAATAGGGGACCCGTTTCGGACTCAGACTCGGAGTGGTCCCGCTCCTCTGGAGCATCAGGAAGACCTCCAGACAGGGGGCCACCAACTGCCCCACTTAGGCCGAGTAGGGGACCCGTTTCGGCCTCAGACTCTGCGTGGTCCCGCTCCTCTGGAGCATCAGGAAGACCTCCAGACAGGGGGCCACCCACTGCCCCACTTAGGCCGAGTAAGGGACCCGTTTCGGCCTCAGACTCTGCGTGGTCCCGCTCCTCTGGAGCCGCAGGAAGACCTCCAGACCTGGGGCCACCAACTGCCTCCACTTAGGCCGAGAAGGGGACCCGTTTCGGCCTCAGACTCTGAGTGGACCCGCTGCTCTGGAGCCTCAGGAAGACCTCCAGACAGGGGGCAACTAACTGCCCCACTTAGGCCGAGAAGGGGACCCGTTTCGGCCTCAGACTCTGAGTGGTCCCGCTCCTCTGGAGCCTCAGGAAGACCCCCAGACAGGGGGCCACCAACTGCACCACTTAGGCCGAGTAGGGGACCCGTTTCGGCCTCAGACTCTGCGTGGTCCCGCTCCTCTGGAGCCGCAGGAAGACCTCCAGACCTGGGGCCACCAACTGCCCCACTTAGGCCGAGAAGGGGACCCGTTTCGGCCTCAGACTCTGAGTGGACCCGCTGCTCTGGAGCCTCAGGAAGACCTCCAGACAGGGGGCCACTAACTGCCCCACTTTGGCCGAGAAGGGGACCCGTTTCGGCCTCAGACTCTGAGTGGTCCCGCTCCTCTGGAGCCTCAGGAAGACCCCCAGACAGGGGGCCGACAACTGCACCACTTAGGCCGAATGGGGGACCCGTTTCGGACTTAGACGGCAAGTGGTCCCGCTCCTCTGGAGCCTCAGGAAGACCTCCAGACCGTGGACCACCAACTGCACCACTCGGGCCGAGTAGGGGACCCGTTTCGGCCTTAGACGCCACGTGGTCCCGCTCCTCTGGAGCCTCAGGAAGACCTCCAGACCGTGGACCACCAACTGCACCACTCGGGCCGAGTAGGGGACCCGTTTCGGCCTTAGACGCCACGTGGTCCCGCTCCTCTGGAGCCTCAGGAAGACCTCCAGACCGTGGACCACCAACTGCACCACTCGGGCCGAGTAGGGGACCCGTGTCGGCCTTAGACGCCACGTGGTCCCGCTCCTCTGGAGCCTCAGGAAGACCTCCAGACCGTGGACCACCAACTGCACCACTCAGTCCGACCAGGGGACCCGTTTCGGCCTTAGACGCCACGTGGTCCTGCTCCTCTGGAGCCTCAGGAAGACCTCCAGACCGGGGGTCACCAACGGCACCACTCAGTCCGACCAGGGGACCCGTTTCGGCCTTAGACGCCACGTGGTCCTGCTCCTCTGGAGCCTCAGGAAGACCTCCAGACCGGGGGTCACCAACGGCACCACTCAGTCCGACCAGGGGACCCGAATCGGCCTTAGACGCCACGGGGTCCCGCTCCTCTGGAGCCTCAGGAAGACTTCCAGACCAGGGGCCACCTTTCTTATATGTCAAACGACCACTGTCCTGCAAAACAGGCCCACAAAACGGTACCAGGCGAAGCCCATAAATTCACAGTGAGCGGACTGTGAAATTTCTTATTTTCGAGACCCCTGCTAACCCTATATTACCATCCCTGGTAGTCTAAAACGAACCCATGGGAGTCTAGCAGAAAAATGACTTAGAAAAAAAACGCTTGGTTTTTCAAACGAAGCCAAGGAATCCACAGTGAGCGGACTGTGAAATTTCTTGTTTAACAATTTATAATAATAATAATAGTTAATAATAAGAATAATAATTAGAATAATAATAAGAATAATAATAATAAGAATAATAATAATAATAATAATAATAAGAATAATAATAAGAATAAGAATAAGAAGAATAACAATAAGAGTAACAATACAAAGAAGAATAACAATAAGAATAAGAGGAATAACAATAAGAAATCAGGTCTCAGCACCAATCCCACATGCTCTCTGTCCCTCCCTTGCCATGGGAGCCCACACACACACACACACACACACACACACACACACACACACACACACACACACACACACACACACACACACACACACACACACACACACACACACAACACCTCTATCTCTACCCAGGAATAGGAGGCTCAGCTCTGGTGTGTGTGTTTCCAGCTTCCCCCTACAGGCCCCCACACACACAACACCTCTATCTCTACCCAGGAATAGGAGGCTCAGCTCTGGGATGAGTGTTTCCAGCTTCCCCCTATAGGCCCACACACACACAAGTCCTCTGTCTCTACCCAGGAATAGGAGGCTCAGCACTGTTGTGTGTGTTTCCAGCTTCCCCCTATAGTCCCCACACACAAAATACCTCTATTTCTACCCAGGAAAAGGAGGCTCAGCTCTGGTGTGTGTGTTTCCAGCTTCCCCCTATAGGCCCCCACACACACACACACACAACACCTCTATCTCTACCCAGGAATAGGAGGCTCAGCTCTGGGATGAGTGTTTCCAGCTTCCCCCTATGGGCCCAAACACACAAGTCCTCTGTCTCTACCCAGGAATAGGAGGCTCAGCACTGGTGTGTGTGTGTTTCCAGCTTCCCCCTATAGTCCCCACACACAAAATACCTCTATTTCTACCCAGGAAAAGGAGGCTCAGCTCTGGTGTGTGTGTTTCCAGCTTCCCCCTATAGTCCCCACACACAAAATACCTCTATTTCTACCCAGGAAAAGGAGGCTCAGCTCTGGTGTGTGTGTTTCCAGCTTCCCCCTATAGGCCCCCCCCCACACACACAACACCTCTATCTCTACCCAGGAATAGGAGGCTCAGCTCTGGGAGGAGTGTTTCCAGCTTCCCCCTATAGGCCCAAACACACAAGTCCTCTGTCTCTACCCAGGAATAGGAGGCTCAGCACTGGTGTGTGTGTGTGTTTCCAGCTTCCCCCTATAGTCCCCACACACAAAATACCTCTATTTCTACCCAGGAAAAGGAGGCTCAGCTCTGGTGTGTGTGTTTCCAGCTTCCCCCTATAGGCCCCCCCACACACACACAACACCCCTATCTCTACCCAGGAATAGGAGGCTCAGCTCTGGGATGAGTGTTTCCAGCTTCCCCCTATGGGCCCAAACACACAAGTCCTCTGTCTCTACCCAGGAATAGGAGGCTCAGCACTGGTGTGTGTGTGTGTTTCCAGCTTCCCCCTATAGTCCCCACACACAAAATACCTCCATCCCTACCCAGGAATAGGAGCCTCAACTCGGGGATGTGTGTTTCCAGCTTCCCCCCATAGGCCCACACTCACTCTATCCCTACCCAGGAATTGGAGGCCCAGCTCTGGGATAAGTGTTTCCATCTCCCCCTGTAGACCCATACCCACACACACACACACACACACACACACACACACACACACACACACACACACACACACACACACACACACACACACACACACACACACACACACACACACACACACACACACACACTCCATCCCTACCCAGGAACAGGAGCCTCAACTCGGGGATGTGTGTTTCCAGCTTCCCCCCATAGGCCCACACTCACTCTATCCCTACCCAGGAATTGGAGGCCCAGCTCTGGGATAAGTGTTTCCATCTCCCCCTGTAGACCCATACCCACACACACACACACACACACACACACACACACACACACACACACACACACACACACACACACACACACACACACACACACACACACACACACACACACACACTCCATCCCTACCCAGGAACAGGAGCCTCAACTCGGGGATGTGTGTTTACAGCTTCCCCCCCATAGGCCCACACTCACTCTATCCCTACCCAGGAATTGGAGGCCCAGCTCTGGGATAAGTGTTTCCATCTCCCCCTGTAGACCCATACCCCACACACACACACACACACACACACACACACACACACACACACTCCATCCCTACCCAGGAATAGGAGCCTCAACTCGGGGATGTGTGTTTACAGCTCCCCCCCCCCCCCCACCCACCCTATCCCTACCCAGGAATAGGAGCCTCAACTCGGGGATGTGTGTTTCCAGCTCCCCCCCCCCCCCACCCACCCACCAGACCCACACCCACCCTATCCTTACCCAGGAATAGGAGCCTCAACTCGGCCTCTGGGGGTCCAGCTCCCCGCCCCACCATCTCCACGGGACATCCATCAACCTGACCACCAGCCGAACCCGGGTACCCACTCTTAAGCACCCCTCCTCGGCCTCAACAGAGAGAAAACCAACCCCCTGACATCCACGATCACACCCCTGGGAGTCTAAAAAAAAATGATTTACCCCTGGGAGTCTAAAAAAAAAAAGTCGGAAATCAGACAGAGTGTCGACTCGCCCG
>NW_027641388.1:0-2000 GCF_949987615.1 Pollachius pollachius
CCTCCTCCTAGACCCTCCTCCTAGACCCTCCTCCTAGACCCTCCTACTGACCCTCCTCCTAGACCCTCCCCCTAGACCCTCCTCCTAGACCCTCCTACTGACCCTCCTCCTAGACCCTCCTACTGACCCCCCTAGACCCTCCTCCTAGACCCTCCTACTGACCCTCCTCCTAGACCCTCCTCCTAGACCCTTCTAGACCCTCCTCCTAGACCCTCCTCCAAGACCCTCCTCCTAGACCCTCCTACTGACCCTCCTCCTAGACCCTCCCCCCCCTAGACCCTCCTCCTAGACCCTCCTACTGACCCTCCTCCTAGACCCTCCTCCTAGACCCTCCTCCTAGACCCTTCTAGACCCTCCTCCTAGACCCTCCTCCTAGACCCTTCTAGACCCTCCTCCTAGACCCTCCTCCTAGACCCTCCTCATAGACCCTTCTAGACCCTCCTCCTAGACCCTCCTCCTAGACCCTCCTCCTAGACCCTCCTACTGACCCTCCTCCTAGACCCTGCCCCCAGACCCTCCTCCTAGACCCTCCTCCTAGACCCTCCTATAGACCCTCCTCCTAGACCCTCCTCCTAGACCCTCCTATAGACCCCTCCCTCCTCCTAGACCCTCCTCCTAGACCCTCCTTCTAGACCCTCCTATAGACCCTCCTCTAGACCCTCCTCCTAGACCCTCTATAGACCCTCCTCCTAGACCCTCCTCCTAGACCCTCCTATAGACCCTCCTCCTAGACCCTACAGGCAGACCCCTTTTCAAACTGGCAGAAGCACACAACATGAGCCTCAAGTTAATCGGAGGTTAAATCCGGCACCTTGGAACGCTAGTCAATGAACACAATAAAGCAACACAATATCCACACAACTCCTCTCATTTGGCTGCAGATATTCAGGCGAACAGCCGAACTGGAAGGTGCGCACACCGTGCACCAAACGAGTCTTGAACCCACGGCCCCCGTGGTGTTCGGTGGCCTGAATGACGGCGTCTCTCTGTCCTTTCAGGACGGGGAGAAGGCTACGCAAACTCACACAAAGAACGATGAACCACTTCACTGCAGGAACACAGAACCTTGGGTTTTCATGCCGGGATTGTTTTTAAACTATATACACACACATACAGACATAGCATACCTATTTAAGAATATAATATCCCTGTTTCTATCTCTGTGATAACAAAGCCTTTTTTATCGATGATGATACAACACAGGTTAGCCAGTTAGCTGCGTATTTGGCGAGGCAGCAGCTAGCCATTCTGGCTCACAGCAAGCAACAGAGCGGAGGTTTATCATAGCTCACGCTAATCCCACTGCGCGGCGTTAGCTTCACGTGAGCTACAGAGCGGAGCAGAGGTTTAGCATAGCTCACGCTAATCCCACTGCGCGGCGTTAGCTTCACTTGAGCTACAGAGCGGAGCAGAGGTTTAGCATAGCTCACGCTAATCCCACTGCGCGGCGTTAGCTTCACGTTAGCTACAGAGCGGAGCAGAGGTTTAGCATAGCTCACGCTAGTCACACTGCGCGGCGTTAGCTTCACGTTAGCTACAGAGCGGAGCAGAGGTTTAGCATAGCTCACGCTAATCCCACTGCGCGGCGTTAGCTTCACGTTAGCTACAGAGCGGAGCGGAGGTTTAGCATAGCTCACGCTAATCCCACTGCGCGGCGTTAGCTTCACGTTAGCTACAGAGCGGAGCAGAGGTTTAGCATAGCTCACGCTAATCCCACTGCGCGGCGTTAGCTTCACGTTAGCTACAGCAAGGCTGCGTTCGCACACCAACCCAAGAGGCGGACATATGAACCCAAACAAACGCCCCCCTCAAACAAACACACACACGTAGAGGGGGCCGTTCCCCCCCCCACACACACTCTGCCCCCCCGGACCCCCTGGTGTTGGGTACCTTGAGGACCACCCTCCTGCGGTACACCCTCGTGGTGATGGTCTCCTCCTCAGAGCTGGACTCGCTATCTCCTCCCTGAAGGCACCCCCCCCACGGTCAGGAACACATCA
>NW_027641387.1:0-82500 GCF_949987615.1 Pollachius pollachius
TGTCTCTCTCTCTCTCTCTCTGTCTCCCTCCCCCCCACCTCCCTCTCCCCCCCTCTCACAAATACTATTTCGATACACTATCACTATTACTACACTATTACTATTTATTTTATTTATTTAGATCCATAAAATCTTCTGGAGGCGCACACAGCTTTTGGCCATGATAATATATATTATATGATATAGATATCTTTGTATAATATATTTGATTGATGATTAATTGAGACATAGAGCTCCAGGACTGCCGCCGGAGCACCCGGAGTGTTCTAGAATATTTACAGAGCACGGCCAAAGGCTGTGGTGCGCCTCGCCATTGCGATACATCCACTGTAACAGAGCGCATGGTACCGTGGCCCCAAGCTGCTCAGGGCCACCACACCCCCACCCTCCTCCTGGACCCGCCTCTAAAAACGTCACGGTTGTGGAGAGCTCATTGTGGGACTGGCTCGTGGTGGCTGTAATTCTGCAACAAGGCTGAATTTCTTGAACGTCTCAAATACTGTATTAAGGGCCCACTAACACCTATATAAAAGCATCCATAAAGTAGCATGCCATGGGACCTTTAATGTCTTCTCATTCCTGCGCTTCTGAACTTTGCTGTCGACATTTACATTTTACATAAGGCATTTAGCAGACACCTACAATAAGTCAAAGAAGAAAGAAACAACATATATCTCTGTCGGTACAGTAAGGATGTTAGAACCAAGTGCCAAGCACTAACAATCGCTAGGTTAACCCATTCCCTGAATACAACAGAGATAGTGAGAGACTCTCTCCCCCCTCCATCCCCCCTCTCCTCCCTCCCTCCCCCCCATCTCTCTCTCCTTCTCTCCCCCCCTCCCTCTCTCCCCCCCTCCCTCGTACCAGCGCCGGCGTCTCCGCCGATGAGCGGCCAACCGCTCGGCGAATCCCTGGCCAACCCCCTGGGTTCCTCCAGCTGGACCCCGATTACCTCAGTGGCGGCAGCGACCCCTCCCTCCCCCCTCCCTCCTCCCAACCCTCGCCCCTCTGGGCCTCCCTCCCCCCTCTCGCGGCGGGTGTGTTGCGTCTCGTGTCGTGACTATCCCGACGGCTGCGTCTGTCGGTGTCGTTGCCGTGGCGCCCCCGGGACGAGTCGCCGTGGGTTACACCGCCGCGGCTGCTGGCTCTGTTTGTGTTCGTCTGCCAGCGAGTGAGACGGCTCTGTGGTCCAGATGTGGTGCTGGGGGGGGGGGATGCGGGTCTGCAGGTCGGGGTTAGCGAGGGGGCGGGGGGCGGGGGGCGGTTCTCCTCTCGGGGGATTTGCGCCGAGCCTTGGGGGCTTTGAGTCGTGTGCTGCACGGCACCAGCTCTGGTGTGTGTGACCGGCGCGCTCGGGGTCACGTGTGTGCCCTGTGTGTCGCTCAGGGTCACGTGTGTGCCCTGTGTGTCGCTCAGGGTCACGTGTGTGCTCCGTGTGTCGCTCAGGGTCACGTGTGTGCTCTGTGTGTCTCTCAGGGTCACGTGTGTGCTCTGTGTGTCTCTCAGGATCACGTGTGTGCCCTGTGTGTCTCTCAGGGTCACGTATGTGCTCCGTGTGTCGCTCAGGGTCACGTGTGTGCCCTGTGTGTCGCTCAGGGTCACGTGTGTCGCTCAGGGTCACGTGTGTGCCCTGTGTGTCGCTCGGAGTCACTTGTGTGCTCTGTGTGTGCGTTAACTGTGTTACCAGACCCCGTCCCCACCGCCGCCGCCTGGAGGCTGTGTGTTCTGCGGGGGTCGGGGGTCGCGTGGATGGCGGTGTGCGCGTGTCTGAGGTCACGTGGGTTGTGCGTCTGCTCTCGGTCACGCTCTGCGTGCTGGGTTTGTAGTCCGTAGTGCTTGTGATGTGGGTCAGGGTCGGTGTTGTTGTAGTTCTTGTTGTAGGGGTTATGTGGAGGACCTCCTTCTTCTCCTCCTGCATTGCCTCGCCCTCTCCGGAACCCTCCATGTTCCCCTCCAATATCGCGGTCTTTCCGATAAACGACTCTTTATCGGAAAGACCGGATAGACTCTTCTCCGACGTTTGCGTCTGTCGGACCGTGTTCGCCGCCGTGATGCCGCTCTGACCGGTTTTATCGCGGACCTTGGCCAGGATGTCCTCCCATTTCCGCAAGGTCGATCTGCTTGCTCTCCATGTTGACCCTCCGGCGCACGTCCGCTGCGGGCTTTCTGGCGTCGACGCGAGGCTGGACGGGTTCCCGCGGCACCGCCAGCCTCCTCCATGTCGTCCTGAACGGATGTGCCGCCCTCCTCCCCGGGATAGGACCCCTGCGTCTACTGACATCCGGTTTGATCGACTTCCTGCCTTGATCATCCCCGGATCCGTCCACGGACTCCTCGGTCCACACCTTAATCCTCATGCGGAGTCCGGACGCCGACTGCGGCGACTTTGCCAACTTCCTCTGCGTCGTTCTCCTCGTCCCGGCCTGGGTGTCTGGTCACGTTGACCTCCATTGGCGAGTGTGTCCACGCCGTGTCGGTTAACGGCGACACATTTTGTAATAGCCGTGTGACGGGGCGCATAGCTACCGTCACGGTAGCGATACGCTACACACAGGAGACTGAGTGTGGGTTTGTCTTGTTTGTTTGTGTATTCCGTTACCTTCATACTGTTGTAAAATCATTCATCAAACATGTCATTTATCATATGCACTACGACAGTTTAATACAATCTTGCAAGTACCATCATTACAACTTTCTGTTTCTTTCTGCTTGTTTCCATTTACCATTAACGTCACCTGTTTTGTCACAATAACCACTCGTCTTATGTTTATATGAGGGTTGGAGCACCGCGTCACCAGGGTTTATATCTACGTCAAATCTTCCAGGTAAACCGGAAGTGACCCCGAGTTATTATTTTTATTTTATTGCTGTCTTTTTACATTTTGGCTATGCCAAAATATAGCAATGGTGCACAGTTTATAAGGTTAATTGTTTCTCGCTAGTTGAGGATAGAACGGAAGCTGTTTTAAAGCTGTTGTGTAACTGCTCTGGTAAACACCCCTGACGCAACGGGAAAATTGGTATGCACCAATTAGCAGTGGGGGTTAGGCCTACTTAGGCCGACATTCAACAGTGGTTCGAGGAAGCTGATGGAGAGAGGACTTATGCCTGTATATTGCTCTCCTGTGTTGGACTTGTTTAAAGGTCCGGTTTCTTGAAATTTTGACTTATGTTTTTTTTTGGTGAAGATCCCATCCTATCCATCACTCCTCGTCTGCTCCTGAGTGTTTTTTCATCTAGTTCAAGTCGCTCCAACACATCTACCCTTGACAATTTGGTGGCAGTGGTTTCCGGGTACCAGTAGTCATGAGCGGCACTCAGTGAGGCAAGATGGAGGACAATGGCAGAGGTACGGCACCCCCTGGAGATGGCTCAGCGACGGGGACCAGGCCAAAAGCAGCGACGTTCAAGCCTCCCACTCCAGTGGTAGAAGACCGGACGGATCGCCTTGAGAGGATCGTGAAGTCGATGGTGGAGTATCAGAGGCGGCAACATGACAAGGCGGAGGAGTCCTTTCGTCAGGAACAGAGGTGGAAAGCCATGGAGCATCAGTTCCAGCTGCTTCAGAGGTTGGCGAGAGAGCCGGCGATGACGCAGGCAACAGGGCAGTCACTTGCCGATCCGCAGCACGTGCACCCGCCCAGCTCCCGCCCTTCTACAGCCTCGGATCCACTCTCCAACATGCCCTTTCTGGACATACCAACTCCTCTCCCACGTCCAGGGCAACAACTAACGCCCGGGATGCACAGTTCACGCAACTCCACTTCTCTTGGCCTTGCCACCTCTCCAAACCTCCATAGGGGCTGGAGACCCCCTAAGATGGCTCCTTTTGAAGAGCATGAAGATATTGAACATTACCTGACCACCTTTGAAAGACTCGCGACAGCGTGTCAGTGGCCCCTGGAGACTTGGGTATTGTACCTCGTGCCCTTGTTGAAAGGTAAAGCCAGAACTGCCTATGTGGCAATGACTTTTGATGACAGCCAGGATTATGTAAAAGTAAAGCAGGCCATTTTGGATAAGTTCAACATTAAAGCAGAGACTTACCGCCAATGTTTCCGTTCGAAGACCATTCTGGAGGATGAGACGGCAAAGGAGTTGCAGGCTCGGCTGAAGGACTTGTTCGGAAAATGGATTGCGCCTGAGACACTGACCAAGGACCAGATTTGTGACCAGATGGTGCTGGAACAGTTCCTGGGCATGCTGAATACCGACCTACAGGTGTGGGTGAGAGAACACACCCCTCGCTCATCAGCTGAAGCAGCAGACCTGGTGGAAACCTTTGTGACTGCCAGGCCTTCCAGAAGGAAGTACTTCCTGGGCCCACCACAACATGACTGGAGAAGACCATACCAAGCCGCCCAGCAAGAGCCGGAAAATACATCTACTGGTAAGCCTGCGGGTGATAGTGGTCGTGGGGTTAAGCTCTCCTACAGCCCCAATAGCCCCAGTGTTAGCTCCACTCCAGCTAGAACACATAGAGGCATTATTTGTCATGGTTGTGGTCACATTAGGCCCAATTGTACGGCAAAGAAAATGTCTGATTCTAGACTGTGTTACCTACCTGGTCCTAGCAAGCACACGCATAGGACCTCCGCTGACGTGATTGTCCCAGTGAAAGTGAAGGGAAAGACCCTTCAAGCTCTAGTTGATTCAGGAAGCAGTCAGTCTTTTATCCTCAAGTCTTGTTTAGAGTCTGATTTCCAACCCCGGGGCAAAATTAAAGTCTGCTGCATCCATGGCGACGAGTCTGAGCACCAGACCAGCGAGGTTCTCTGTGAGATTAGTGGCCAAAAGTATCTGTTAACCATGGGGGTTCTAGATAAAGGTCCATATCCCGTGATCCTGGGCCAGGATGTGCCAGTGCTGGTGGACCTATTGCAGACTGTTAACACAGTGAAGGCATATGTGACAACTAGAGCTCAGACTAGAGAGAAAGCAAATGATTTGTGGTCTGAGTTACCATATGACTGTTGCCCTGGTGGCAAAGTTAAGAAGTCCAAGGCAGAGAGACGCAGAGAAAAAGTGACAGGTACCTCAGTGCAGGAAAGTATGCCCTCCCCACCACTAGAGCACAATAAAGTGTTGGTAGAAGATTTTGCAAAGCTGCAACTAGAGGATCCTACACTTAGTTCCTGTTTCTCCGCTGTCAAAAACCCAGATGAGGCTAGGGAAGCATTGGAAGAGGGTAATACATGTTTTGTCAAGAATAATGAGAAGCTTTACAGAGTGGCTGTAGACACCGAGCAGTTGGTAGTTCCGGGAGTTCTCCGGGCCAAAGTTCTACATCTGGGTCATAGTATTCCTTGGGCAGGCCATCTAGGTATGGAAAAGACAGAGAACAGGATCCTGAACCGATTTTACTGGCCAGGGTTCCATAAGGATATTGCTGAATACTGCAGGTCTTGTCCAGAATGCCAACTGTCAGCTCGCTCCAGGAGAGGGTTAAAAGTTCCCCTGATTAGCCTTCCCATTATTGAACCAGGAGCGGAGCGGGTCGGAGCGAGAACCAGGAGCGGAACGGGTCTGAGCGGGTTTACTGCGTCACTCGGTTACTCTCTCTTTGAGTTTTTCGGGTTCATTCAACGGCTCCCAGAACAGTCGGCTCTCACCGTGTTGATAAGGCCCCCCGCCCCGCAGCGCTACGGACACACCCACACCCCGAGCACGCCACCAGAGATACTGAGTTCTATTTCATTACTTTAATAACGATAATGACTTGTGTTTTTAGTTGCTCATAACTTTTTAATTCTTTATAAAGCCATAAAACACCATGTACTTGTGATGGCGTTGTTTTC
The DNA here is from genome assembly GCF_949987615.1 of Pollachius pollachius. Taxonomy (NCBI): domain Eukaryota; kingdom Metazoa; phylum Chordata; class Actinopteri; order Gadiformes; family Gadidae; genus Pollachius; species Pollachius pollachius. Next base: position 5,799 of record NW_027641387.1, read on the forward strand.
CTACTATCATATTCATAATTCCCCCAAAGGCGGTTGCGGTCAGCGACCCGCGATTCACCGGGCGGCCACACGGGGGCGCTGTGGTCCTGCTGATCTCCTCAGCACCACGACGCTGTCACAACAGTAGACCAGAACACATGGAGTCAACCTATATGTCCACCGACATACTCTATATTTACATTTATATAAAGGCCTACTATGTATATATTTTATATTTTTATTTTGTGTGTGTGTTTGCGTGCCTGTGTTTAATCTGTTGAACACCGAGGTCTACCAAGCCTCTCTGGTGCTCTTCTGTCCGTTCGGTTGCTTCACTTATTTCCACTTCAACTGTTGTGGTCCACCTGGTAACTAATGACGCAACCGCCTTTCCGAATTCCCATTGGTCGAGCGAGTCCGCCTCCTCCCTCCCCTCGAGTCCCGCCGGTTCAGACCTTCAGGAGACCAGACGACCATCCTCCACACTCAGCATGGGGGCGTTGGGACTGCCGCTGCTGCTGGGGCTCCTCTCCGGGGGGTCTGAGGGAAGGACCCTTCAGAGCGTCTCGGTCCGAACTATATATAGAACCGGAACTAGGACTGCAGCGGTCCGGAAGCAGTGCTAGTTCCGCTGTCTTTCCTTTTGATGTGAAACTGCGTTTGTGTACAATCTCAAACTCGAACAATTAATCCACAGGATGATTAATCATTCACTGGTTCTGATATTTAAACCGATTTAATCTCTCTCTCTCTCTCTCTCTCTCTGTACTTAAAGAGTCATTTAATTACATATAAAAAAAATGATGAAATAACTAAAGCAACCGCTTTTAAGTGTTGTATTATAAAGTCAAGAGATAGCGATGGATAGAGGAGATCTCTCAGATAGCAGTTGTTATGCTACCATTACGTCTGCACATTATTCTGGCTCCTATTGCACTCCTACCTTCCCTGGAGAGGGATCCCTTTTCAGGGTTCCTTCTCCAGGGTCCCTGATATTAGGGGGGGTTTCCCTGCCCTTTGGGGGGCTAGGGTCAGTGGGCGTCCTTTAAGAAGGGGCCTGTGAAGCCCTTCAGATCTCTGGTCCAGGGCGTTCTAAACTGTTTGACCTGTTAGGGAACAGAACGCGGAGACCCAAGTGCTGGACACAGGGAGGCGGAGACAGGGCAAGGGCAACGGCATTTATTGACACAAGCAAGGCGGGTAGTCAGGCAGGCGGGGGGTCTGGTGCCAGGCGGGCGGTTGGGTAGGCAAGGGCTCGACGATGGACGGGTAGTCAGGCCGGCGGGGGTACTGGTGCCAGGCGGGCGATCGGGTAGGCAAGGGCTCAGCGATGGACGGGTAGTCAGGCCGGCGGGGGTACTGGTGCCAGGCGGGCGATCGGGTAGGCAAGGGCTCAGCGATGGACGGGTAGTCAGGCAGGAGAAGGTCCGATAACGGGTAGGCAGGCGGGCAGAAGGGGAACTAGAGAGGGGGAGAGGGGATTACTAAGGGAGCAATGAATCGGGGCAAGACTTAAACAAGAGCTGGTAGGGTGATACTAACTTGTAGCAGTAAACGACGAACTGGCGCCGGCAGACTGGAAATCCCAAACTGAAGTAGGGTACGGTGATTAGTATATTACCGGCAGGTGCGTCGAGGGGATGAGGACCAGAAGCCACCAGCAACCACTAGATGGGGGTGTTGGACCGCGTAGCAGGACGTAGCGTGACATGACCTGATGGGGATGTGGTGTTTCAAGGCTGCTCGGACGGCCGGGGAGTTTCCCTCACAGAGCCATCCCGCCAAATACAGACATGTTGCCCTGGCTGAGAATATATTGTGAAATACACTCAATAATTATTCTGACGACATGGAAAAAAACACAAGACTACGCACACAAACACACAGGCACACACACATACACGCACATACACACACACACACACACACACACACACACACACACACACACAGACCAAAGATAACAAGACTCAGGCTTTAGCGTCCTGTATCTCTACGTATCTGGAGACGCAGCGGTGCAAGGGAGGAAATGAAGATCGCTGTGATCTATTCCAGTTTCCCCCAACAGAGCCATACAGCCACCACAAACATGTTGCCCTGGCTTGAAAATATTTTACTTTAGATACAATTTGTATGGATTGAATTGAGAATAGTCGTAAAAAAAAAAAAAAGTCGTAATTTTACAATAGTAATAATTTTTCATGTTTGCGGACAGAGAATGCAGAATTCAGACGAAAAAACAGTTGCAATCATTCACACCATGTCATCCACATCACTACAACAGCCATATCCCTCCTCTCAATCACACCAACTCTGAGCAATAACTGTTTAAATCCTCTCACTCACTCACTCACTCACTCACTCACTCACTCACTCACTCACACGCTCACTCACACGCTCATCGCACACACACAACAATGCTCAAACACACTTATTCTCACACACACCTTACACACACTCTTCCTAATTCCCGATTCCCAATGCCATATTCCTGTTACATTACATTTTGTCTTTAAGAAGGTTGTCTCATATCTAGCTGTGGTGAGTCTTGAAGCTAAGTATTATAGTGTTTGGCATTGCAATTGGTTGTACTAACGTTAACCCTAGTTTCTGCAGTGTTGGTTTTTGCTGTGTTGTTGTTGATAGTAAGGTCGTTGAGTCTGGTTTCGGTCACAAGGTGTGAACAATAGGCTTGATTGACTGGGCGGAGCTAAGGCTGCCTGAGCTACCATGTGCATTTAAAGGCTAAGTGTTAGTAGCGTCAGCTTTAGCGTCGGGACCCGGGAAACAAAGACTAAGACTAAGTCTTTCTGTGGGAGTCAATCGAGGAAGACCTTAGAGGCCACTGTATTGTAGTTATGTGTCCTACTTCAATTATCGTTAGAATCTCTACTCATAGACATTGCCACAATAGATCCTCTGCTCGGTGTCGTACCCCATCCAATCTATGCCATTTACCCACCCTCGCCATCACTGACCTTGAAGTGATGGGAGGACTCTGGAATTGCCAGTCAGTGGTCAAAAAGGCAGGCTCTATTTCAGCCTACGCGTCCCACAATACCCTCCATTTGCTGGCCCTGACAGAGACCTGGATCACTCCAGAGAACTCTGCTACTCCTGCTGCTCTTTCCACTGTTTACTCATTCTCTCACACCCCTAGACCTTCGGGGCGAGGAGGAGGGACCGGACTCCTCCTCTCTCCGATGTGGTCCTATCAGGTCCTTCCACTAGAACACTTGGCCAGATCTGCACTTGAACTCCACGCTGTCACTGTCACAATTACAATTACAATTAAGGCCTTTAGCAGACGCTTTTATCCAAAGCGACTTACATCGGTTAATACACACATTGACACACTGACGGCAGAGTCAACCATGCAAGGCGACAGCCAGCTCGTCAGGAGCAGTTAGGGTTAAGTGTCTTGCTCAGGGACACGTTAACACTCAGCTAGGAGGAGCTGGGGATCGAACTAGCAACCTTTCGGTTACAAGACAACTGTCACCCTTCCTATTAATCTCTTCATTGTGGTAATCTACCGTCCTCCTGGTCCCCTTTGCGACTTTTATGACGAAATGGATGCCCTTCTCAGCTGCTTTCCTGAGAATGGCACACCACTCGTCATACTTGGCGACTTTAACATCCTGCCAGAGAAGTTGCACTCACCTGAATAAACCAACTTTTTTGCCACCTTTGACTTAACACTATCCCCTTCTCCTCCCACACACAGGGCCGGGAACCAGCTTGACCTGATATTCACAAGGTCCTGTGGCAGCTCTGCTTACCCCACTCCCCGTGCCTGACCATCACTTTGTTGCCTTTTCTCTCCCCTTAAAGTCCTCTCCCCCCCTCCTTTCTAGTCCCCACATTGTCACCACCCGCCGCAACCTCAAAACTCTCTCTCCCTCTACGTTTGCCTCAACTGTTCTGTCTTCACTACCTTCTATTTAACGATTCTCTCAACTATCCACAGAGGAATCCTGACACCCTGCTATCCTCCCTCTCCTCCTCTTTGGACTCCCTATGTCCCTTCCACTCCAGACCGGCGCGATCTTCACCCCCCCCCCCCCCCTCCTTGGCTGTCTGAATCTCTGCGGACAAATAGAGCTAAGTTGCGGGCAGCTGAGAGGAAATGGAAGAGATCAGACTTTCCTATGATGATCTATCTCACTATCTCTTTCTTCTCTCTGATTTCACCTCCACTGTGTCAACAGCCAAATCTGCCTTCTACCGGACAAAATTAACTCCTCCGCCTCAAACCCCAGGAAACTGTTTTCCTTGTTCTCTTCCCTCCTCAACACTCCCTCCCCTCCTCCTCCTTCCTGCCTCACTGCTGATGACTTTGTTACCTACTTTACCCAGAAAGTAAAGGACATTAGCTCCTCTTTTATCACTGCCACCATCCTCCCTCCCTCCACCCCCACCTCTGTCTTTACCCAATTTATCCCTCTCACCTCAGACGAGGTCAACAGAATTATAACATCTAACCATGCCACCACCTGCCCCCTTGACACTATCCCTTCCTCCCTCCTCCAGGCTGTGTCAAACGACATCCTGCCGTTTCTCCCCGCACTTATTAACTCCTCCCTCACTTCTGGCATTGTTCCAACGTCTTTCAAGACTGCCAGAATAAAGCCTCTCCTCAAAAAACCAACGCTTGATACCACTGACATCCAGAATTACAGACCGGTATCTCTTCTTTCATTCCTCTCTAAAACATTGGAACGTGCCGTCGCTAACCAACTGTCCTCCTATCTCTCATCCAACAGCCTGCTTGACCCTCACCAGTCAGGCTTCAAAAAAGCACACTCCACTGAGACGGCTCTCCTCGCGGTGACTGAGTCCCTCCGTGCGGCCAGAGCCTCGTCCCTCTCATCGGTTCTCATTCTCCTTGACTTGTCTGCAGCATTTGACACTGTGAACCACCAGATCCTCCCCGCCACTCTCGCCGAACTTGGCATAGCTGTATCTGCCCTTTCCTGGTTCACGTCCTACCTGATGAATCGCACTTATCAGGTAACATGGAATGGCTCCTTGTCCAAACCTTGCACGTTTGATACAGGTGTCCCTCAAGGCTCTGTACTGGGGCCTCTTCTGTTCTCCCTCTACACCAGATCTCTGGGCTCTGTAATTACATCCCACGGCTTTTCCTATCACTGCTATGCTGACGACACTCAGCTATTTTTCTCCTTTCCCTCATCTGACAAAGCCCTGATTGCAACACGCATATCTGAATGTCTGGCAGAAGTCAGCACCTGGAAAACTGCCCATCACCTGAGGCTTAACCTCAACAAGACTGAGCTCCTCCTAATACCAGGGAAAGATTGCCCACACATGGACTTACTGGTCACTGTTGAGAACATCACTGTATCTCCTTCTCCAACTGCCAAAAACCTTGGTGTAGTGTTGGACAATCAGTTATGCTGCACCGCAAACATCACTGCGGTGGCCCGATCCTGCAGATTTGCACTTTACAACATCCGCAGGATCCGGCCCTTCCTCACAAGGGAAGCAGCTCAGCTTCAAGTCCAATCACTGGTCATCTCCCGCCTCGACTACTGCAACTCGCTCCTGGCTGGACTCCCTGCCTCTGCGATTAAACCCTTGCAGCGCAGAATGCGGCAGCGCGCCTCGTGTTCAGCCTACCAAAGTTCTCACATGTAACCCCCCTCTTCCGAGACCTCCACTGGCTCCCTCTAATAGCTCGCATCAGATTCAAGATGATGGAACTGCCCCTGCCTCCCTCCAAGCATTAGTAAAGCCACACACCCCAGCTCAATCTCTCCGCTCAACTACCTCAGCTGGACGTCTGGTACCGCCATCGCTAAGAGCAAGCAAAGGTCGATCAGTGAAGTCACAACTTTTCTCTGTTTTGGGACCTCAGTGGTGGAACGAGCTCCCTGCCAATGTCAAGATTGCAGAGTCGCTCACCAGCTTCCGCAAAAGACTCAAAACTCACCTGTTCAGAGTTCACTTTGACTCTGCATAGAAACCAATGCACAGCCACCATTGAATGCTGTACGTCCTGGCACTTGTACATTGCACTTAATCAAGGTACTTAATTGTGTAGCATCTACAGTAGCTGCTATCATTGCTTTACACGGGGAATGGGTTAGCCTAGCGATTGTAATACTTGCACTTGGTTCTATGAACATCTTTACTGTACCAACAGCGATATATTGTTGTTTTCACTTCACTATGACAAATGTACTTATTGTAACAAATGCACTTATTGTAAGTCGCTTTGGATAAAAGCTTCTGCTAAATGCCCTAAATGTAAATGTAAATGTACTTTAAAAAGTAAAATGTGCATTATAAAAATTATAAAAATTACAGTACCTCGTATAAACAGATAAGTTAAAGATACACTAGTCCAGGGGGATGAGTCTATGGGGAGTTTGAGGTCCTTCTCTCATCACAACAGGTGATGAATCTTGCTGCTGCGTTCGTACATTGTTGTATTTCTCCCAACAGGTATGGCAGTTTGTGAGCATCTGGAGTGTCTTTGAAGTCCTTGCATGCCTTTGTAATCCGTGGGAAGTGTGTATTCCTGATGTCTTCGTATGACTGGCAGGAAGTCAGGAAATGCAGTTCTGCCTCTAGTTGGTTGTGTGTGCAGTGGGAGCACAGTCTGTCTTCTCTTGGGAGCCAGGTCTGTCTGTGGCGTCCCTTCTCGATGGCCAGGCTGTGTTCGCTGAGTCTGTATCTATCGTTCTCTCTCCCTCCCTCTCTCTCGTGTAAAGTGGGTCAGTAATAGCTTTGATTCAACTTACAGTCGGTGCCTTCAACTATGAAGATGTTCACCAAAAGTGCAAGAATCCTTTAAATACATATAAAACAATATCTAACGCAAAAAAAAGAACTAAAGCAACAGCTTTTAAGTGTTGTACTATATAGACAGGAGATAGCGATGGATAGAGGATATCTGTCAGATAGCAGTTGTAATGCTACCATTCCGTCTGCACATTATTCTGGCTCCTATTGCACTCCCACCATCCCTGGAGAGGGATCCCTCTTCAGGGTTCCTTCTCCAGGGTCCCTGATATTAGTGGGGGTTCCCTGCCCTTTGGGGGGCTAGCGTCAGGGGGCTTCCTTTAAGAAGCGGCCTGCGAAGCCCTTCAGATCTCTGGTCCAGGGCGTTCTAAACTGTTTGACCTGATGGGGATGTGGTGTTTCAAGGCTGCTCGGACGGCCGGGGAGTTTCCCCCACAGAGCCATCCCGCCAAATACAGACATGTTGCCCCGGCTGAGAATACAAATACACTCAATAATTATTGAGTGTATTTGTATTCTAATAATTATTATTATTACGACATGGAAAAAAACACAAGACTACGCACACAAACACTCACACACACACACACGCACGCACGCACGCACGCACGCACGCACGCACGCACACACACACAGACCACAGATAACAAGACTCAGGCTTTAGCGTCCTGTATCTCTACGTATCTGGAGACGCAGCGGTGCAAGGAGGAAATGAAGATCGGTGTGATCTATTCCAGTTTCCCCCAACAGAGCCATACAGCCACAAACATGTTGCCCTGGCTTGTAAATATTTTACTTTAGATAAAATCTGTATGGATTGAATTGAGAATAGTGTTAGTCTGCAAGTGTCCATCACAGCTTGCAGAACAGCAAAAGTGTGTGTGTGTGTGTGTGTGTGTGTGTGTGTGTGTGTGTGTGTGTGTGTGTGTGTGTGTGTGTGTGTGTGTGTGTGTGTGTCAACATAAACTTTTTTTATGAGGCATTGTTCCTGGGATAAGTACATTTACGTTTCACTCGTCCAGGCACTAAAGTCACTTTCCCGAGTAAAAAGTCGTCATTTTACAACAGTAATAATTGTTCATGTTGTTTGTGAATGGAGAATGCAGAATTCAGACGAACAAACAGTTGCAATCATTCACACCATGTCAACCACATCACTAAAACAGCCATATCCCTTCTCTCAATCACACCACCTCTGAGCAATAACTGTTTAAATCCTCTCACTCACTCACTCACTCACTCACTCACTCACTCCAAAACGCTCACACGCACTCTTTCTCGCACACACCTTACACACACTCTTCCCAATTCCCGATTCCCAATGCAATATTCCCTCTGTGAGCCCAACCCTCTCCCTGTGATTGGGCGACACTGTGGATCAAAGTGAGCGTACATTAACCTGCTGACCTCTGATTGGTCAACGAGCAACAGGTGTGCCCTACTCAACAAATGAGTAATGAATGAGTAACGTCCAGGGCCCCAGTTAGGCCCCTGGACGTTACCCATTCCTTACTCATTTGTTCCGGAACTACCCACGTTTTTGGGTACCTTATTGTAAAGTGTTACCCACCACACACACACACACACACACACACAAACACACACACACGAGTGAATGATTGAGGCTCAACATAAAAAAAAAGGTTTGCGTAGGCGTTAATTCCCCGTGAGCTGAAGCGATAGGCTTCACAGAAATTATACACATCAGTGTTAACATCAAGTAGGTGGAACAACTGCTTTTAGACCACACACACAGTCTCTCTCTCTCTTACTCTCTCTCTTACTCACTCACTCACTCACTCACTCACTCACTCACTCACTCACACACACAGTCTCTCTCTCTCTCTCTCGCTCGCTCGCGCTCTCTCTCTCTCTCTCTCTCTCTCTCTCTCTCTCTCTCTATATCAAATGTTATACTATAAAAGTACTTTAAAAAGTAAAATGTGTGATATTATAACAATTAATAAAACAACAGTATCTCGTATAAACAGATAAATTAAAGATAAACTCTAAATACACAGTATTTACATTATGGAGGATTAGTGCAATTATTGTGTGCAGAGTGAGTCCAGGGGGATGAGTCTATGGGGAGTTTGAGGTCCTTCTCTCATGACAACAGGTGACGAATCTTGCTGCTGCGTTCATTGTTGTATTTCTCCCAACAGGTATAGCAGTTTGTGAGCATCTGGAGTGTCTTTGAAGTCCTTGCATTCCTTTGTAATCCGTGGGAAGTGTGTATTCCTGATGTCTTCGTATGACTGGCAGGAAGTCAGGAAGTGCAGTTCTGTCTCTAGTTGGTTGTGTGTGCAGTGGGACATTCTGTCTTCTCTTGGGAGCCAGGTCTGGCTGTGGCGTCCCTTCTCGATGGCAAGGCTGTGTTCGCTGAGTCTGTATCTGGTCAAGGATTTCCTCAGTTTTGGGTCGGTCACGGTGGTCAGGTATTCTGCTACGGTGTAGTCTCTGTTAAGGGACAAATAGCAGGCCAATTTACTCTTTCCACTCTTTCTCTCTCTGTCTCTCACTCACTCACTCACTCACTCACTCACTCACTCACTCACACACACAATATGTCTCTCCCACACACACACACACACACACACACACACACACACAGACAACGTCAGCGAAACACACAAATTCTGCTGTTCCCATAATGTGGTGAGTTAAGTTGTATTAAAATATGAATACAAATCTTTAGTGGACTCCAAGACATGTCCAGTACGCTATCTACCTATATATGTTGTGTCTTTATATTCAATAAAAAAATAATCTTGTGTTTGTGTGTTTGTATTTGCATGCGTCCGTGACTCTGTGTGTCAACTGAAGACATCTGATAAGAGTAGAAGAAAAACACTGTCACTTCCTGACACTGATGATATCAGATTGCAGGCATCAGCCTGCAATCTGATATCATCAGTGTCAGATTGGTCAGAATTAAAACATGTGAGGTGGTTTTTCCAGCTGATATAGCAGAGGTGACTCCTGAGAGCAGACGTATTGGAAACTGTCAGGGAGGAACCATGGTTACCATCTCTGAACCGGACCCTGGAATCTCTGAGGAACCTGAGGACACGTCTTTGGACCGGAGGAAGCGCAGGAAGAGAAGATTTGGTAGGTGCCCTTTTGAGAGGATTTAAATAATAAATAATCCAGTAAAAAAACGTGTTTTCATCTGCATACATTTGAAATTTGCTTTTAGAAAATGTTCTTAGCCAAAGGGACCGACCTGATGAACCAGCGACCATATAGACAGATTTATTCTCCTAAATAACAACATGTGTGTGTTTGAGACAAAAAGCTCACATTAGCCTTACTTGACTTGTGATTACACCCATGAGTTACGGACTATTGATAGGCATCTAAAGTAGTTGTGTGTTTCATGATATATGTTCGTTATATACGTGGAACAGAGTGCAGAGGAACTTTAGGGAGCAGAACACAAGTTTAGTTTTTTCATTACTTATTATTAATGGTAGTGCAACGTGACATTAGAGTGACAATGGTTTATTTAATCAACAATTTTGTGTTTTAATAAAGGCTGCTCATTTAACTGAAGTGGTATCAGGTTTACTTATATAAAGTTTGTCATTAATATGAACATATCTCAAATCATCCCACAATACATGTCCTCATATTTTCTGCGTGGGCCGATGTGAAAGACCGTGGTGACACGCAGGCCACATGTGGTCCCCCCTCGATTACTGTGCGTATACGTATGTATTTCTGTGTGTATTACTGTAAACTATGTGTGCGTATATGTCAATAATGAGGGAATAATAACATGTATGCTAGAGACCAGTACTTGCTCTGCTTAAGTGTGTTCTAAACACGAGAGCCACAGTACCAGTAATCACTTACTGAGGTGTTCTCAGTAGAGGTCTTCAGGTGTTTCTTCAAGACGGGGAGGGATTCTGCAGACCGTAGGGAGTCTGGACTGTGAATGACAGCCACGCAGTATGAATATATCTGTGTGTACATTACTCTGTGTGTCCGTGTGTGTGTGCTTGAGTGAGTCTGTGAGTCTGTGTATAGTAGAAGAAAAACATTTCCTTACACTGATGGTATCAGATTGCAAGCTGACAATTGGTCAGAATGTTAACAACTGACGTTGTTTTTCCAGCTGGTAGAGCAAAGAAGAAGGGTAAGTTCAGAAGCCGTGGAAGACGTCAGGGAGCAACAATGGTCACCATCTCTGAACCGGACCATGGACTCTCTGAGGAACCTGAGGACACGACTTTGGACTGGGAGGAGACCAGAAAAAGAAGATTTGGTAGGTGCCCCTTTATAGAGTATTTAAAAGAAATAATAACTTTTTTAGCCAAAGTGACCGTGTGTGTGTGTGTGTGTGTTTGTGTGTGTGTGTATGTGTGTGTGTGTGTCCTACTCCTGAACAGCTCTATGGTTTCACATCATTGTCATTGTGAGCATCGGACTGCTGAGTATTCTCCTCATCTCCCTGCGCTTCAGTGAGTCTAAATCATATCATCCTGAATAGAATTACAATACAGTATAATCATATTAATGACTGTAATAACAGCAATGATAATGATACATATTGTTTTTGTTAGATTCAGTGATAATAATAGCACACGCACACACATAAACACTGCATACACACACGCACACACAATCCACAAACACGTGCACGACCACACACGCACACGGACACACACTGCACACACGGGCGCGCTGATGCAGACGTTTCAAGACAAGGGCAGCGCAGGACACCGCATACACACACACCACACACACATGCACACACGCACGCTCACACATGCACGTGCATACACACACTGCACACACGCGGATGCAGATGTTTCAAGACAACGGCAAGATTGAGATAACAGCCCCGCCGTCGACACACTCTCCCACCTGAGCCTTATGTCTATCATTGACACTTTTTTGCAAAACGTTATTTTTCTTTAAACATTATCCACCTCCTGAGCCTCCCGAAATGTCTTGCGATATAGAAATCCCCCCTCCCCCCCTGCCGACTGTTTTAGTTGTTTTATTTTTCTTATGTTTCATGTGTAGGCTATGTGTGACTGTAGGCTACTGCTGCCTGTCTTGGCCAGATCACTTGAAGAGATGTTTAATCTCAATGACGCATTCTTCTGTTAACAAAAAAAAACATCTCCCACGTCAGGTAGCCAATGTACAATCTGCAATCTTGCCCTCACACCCCCCCCCCCCACACAAGCCCGTGCTTTAGTTCACTATAGTTAGGGAGGTTGCTGCCTTAGCTGTTGTTACTTGAACACAATTTTAGTGAAGTTTGTTATTATTATTTTTAGCTAAACAATAGTAGTTGCCGTGCATTTTTTAAGTATCAATGCACTTTGAGCCCTGAATAACAGTAAAAGCTATTGAATGATTGATTCGTATGCATAGTATACTACACTTTCCATTAAACAATTACCCCTGTAACCCAACAGTTAGCTGAACATTATATGGTCCCGTCCTTCCACTCCCTGTTTTCTCACCCTGTTTAAACAAGCAATCAACTGCATTTGTCCCAGTGTTTGTGCTATGGGAAATTAAAGGTCCAATGGAATGCTACTTTGTGGATGCTTTAATATGGATATTAGTAGGCCCCAAACACAGTACTTGAAGACGTTCCCGAAATTCAGCCGTGGTGCAGAATTACAGCCACTACGAGCCAGTCGCACATTGATCTTTCCCCAAATGCGCTGTCTCGGTGTCTGTCGCTTTAATGCAAATGAGGAGGAGAGAGGCGGGTCAAGGAGGAGGGTGGGGGTGTGGCCCTGAGCAGCTTGCGGCCACAGTACCATGTGCTCTGTTTACAATGGATGTATCGCAATGGCGAGGCGCACACAGCCTTCGGCCGTGTTCTGTAAATATTCTAGAACACTCCGGGTGCTCCGGCGGGAGTCTTGGAGCTCTATATCTAAATAATATCACATTATACGTAGATATCTAAATCATATAATATATATTATCAGGGCCAAAAGCTGTGTGAGCCTCCAAACGATATTATGAATCTCAAACGACCGCGTTGGGTTCTCCGACGTCTCTGGTTCTTCCACGTCCACATCAATCTGAAGTAGACTGAACCACGACATGGAGGAGAAAGAGAATGTTGACCGCGGTGGTCTCGCTGCCTCGGCAGCGGTCAGCGCTTAGGCACCACCGCCTCCTGCAGCAACGAGGTGGTGGTCCCTTGGCAGCGGGAAGCGGGGCTCAAGCGGGAGACATTCACGGGCAACAATCCCTTTCTCCTCCATGTCGTGGTTCATGTACTTCAGGGGTAAAAGCCAAAGTTCCTTTCCCCCAATTTCTCTCAACCATGGCTGAGATAACCCCCACTACGAGTCTCGTTGTGAAATACCAGAGACGAGAGTCCGACGTGTTATGCGCCATAACACCAACAGCAGAAGTGTTATCCAAATAACAAGGAAGTGTACAGCACTTGCGGTACAGTCCTGGAGCTCTATATCTAAATAATATCATATAATACATAGAAATCTATATGATATAATACATATTATCATGGCCAAAACCTGTGTGCGCCTCCAGACGATATTATGAATCACAAACGACTGCGTCGGGTTCTCCAATCTCTGGTTCTTCCACTTCCACGTCAATTTTAAGTAGACTGAACCGTGCGCTGGCGGCTGGCGGCTGCCGGCTGGCGGCTGGCGGCTGGCGGCTGCCCACTGCCGGGCGGTCGTGCTTTGTGGCGATGGTGCTTTGTGGCGGTGATGCTATGTGGTGGTGGTTCTATGTGGTGGTGGTTCTATGTGGTGGTGGTGCTATATGGTGGTGGTGCCTCGCGGCAGCGGGCTGCGGGCAGCGGGGCACCGGTGGGAGACAATCCCTTTCTCCTCCATGTCGTGGTTCATGTACTTCAGGGAGTCAAGCCAAAGTTCCTTTCCCCCAATTCCTTCTCAACTATGGCGGAGATAACCCCAACTACAGTCTCGTTGTGGAAATACCAGAGATGTCAATGAACCAACGTTTTATGCGCCATAACATCAAAGCAGAACGGTTATAGCAACTACAAAGCGCCACACATGTGACGCTCGCATGGTCGTAGCTCATTGTCTGATTGGCAGGTCAAATTCTCTGGGCAGGCAAGGCAGAGAAAGGGGAGGTAACTTGGCCCCTTATGACGACATGTGGGGCCACATTCCAAATCAGCACCCTGAGCTTCCATTTATCCAAAGGCGAGCAGGGTACCTAGTGCTCGTTTTACACCGAACACAAGTTTTAGCCACTGGGAGACGATAGGCAGGCTAGGGGAACTCATATTAATGTTAGAAAACCTCATAAAGTGAGATTTTCATGCCATGGGACCTTTAAGCAATAAAATACGCTCTCCTTCTCCGGTAACACAGTCGTTCGCGATGCCTTTTTTTTTGCTGTCTGCGGGCAAACCAAAAAAAAATACAGTGTCAGCGGCCGCACTTATCCCGCCTCTTGCGAACTTAGACCGTACGTCATATCCCGCCCCTTGCAAGCCCACCCCCCTTGATTCTACTGATGTCTGAATGACATCGATGTCCGCACATAAAGCATCAAGTGTGAATTACCCTCAGGGTCGAATCTTCTTATATACAAATGTGGCGAACTTAAAATTTTTATGCTTGCTTCATGAAGTAAAGAGAAAATTATTATGCTTGCTTCATTACGTAATAGGTGAACCAATATGTTATTTGTTTTAACATTATAGGAAAAATGTTATTTTATATTGCGCTCAGAAATTTCCACACACCGCACATGCGCACAAACATACACGGAAGCACAGACACACACACGTGCACACTAGAGATGGATTTATTGATTAATTTCCGCGAACCAGTTCGCGTGATTCAGTTCGCCAAGGGAAGTCGTTCGCGAATCGTTCGTTCGTTCAGTCGAGTTTCCGGTAGCGGTGAATCGAATCATACACGGTTCTCTGAGTCAGTCAGACTCAGCCCCTCGTTCGTTAGTTTGTTCGTTCGTTCAGTCAAGTTTCCGGTTCAGTCGAGTTTCCGGTAGAATCATGGAATAAACGGCTCAGACTCAACGCCTCCCTCATTCTCATTCTCATACGTCAACATTACAACTTTAAACAAACGCAGCGGGATGGGGGGTGTAGTTGATTATTGGATGTTTGACATATCAGCAAAATAATAGACTTGATTTAGCAATGATGGTGGGTGTCCCGGGTGTTTTAGGCTCCCATAAACAGAACCCTGTGCAGCCAAAGACTAAATCTAGCTGCCAAAATTAACACTGCCTTCAAAACGAGAGCTGGTTAATTGTGAAAAATGCATTAAACTGTCATCAGACAACGCAGTTATACGCTATTGTAATGACCTCGCCGGTGACAAACCAGGTCACTGAAAACCCGTAACCAACGGCAAAAAGCCACACTAACAACAACCGGTTACCCGGGCAACCCCCCAACCCGGTCCCTTCAACGTGCAAGCCCCCACCCTCCTGTTCTCCCAAGGCCCTCCCCCAGCTGACCTGATGATTCGCCCCCCACACTGATTGACAAGAAGAACATCCAATGCATGCACAGAGAACAACTGGCATAACGGACAACGAAATACAATGCAACACATAACACACAAACTCTTTAAATGTCCCAGGGTCGCTACAGTATAGACTCTAGAGTTTCTGGTATAAAGGCTGGGACGAATTTCAAATGATAAATATGTACACTTTATGTTGAAAGTATACTGTCGCGATTTCCATTGAAACGAATTGCGCGGTGAGTAGTCTTCACAACGAGAGCTGGTAGGTTGTGAAAAATGTGGTATAAAGGCTGGGACGAATTTCGAATTATAAATATGTACAATGCATCCTTTAAATACGTCCATGCAACAGATGGCCAATGTGAATAATAGATAGCTCGCTCACTAAGCCCATTAGTTTTTTCCCCATTAAACCTGTTGATTTCTGTCTCTCATTGACTAAAATTCAACGAGAGCGTCCTAGACTCAGTCTTAGAACAGCATACGATTGGCTGACTCTCGTGAGTCGTGACGTCTCTCTGTCAGTCCCTCCTCAACACTCACACAGTGAGTGAACGAACTGTCAGCGAGTCAGCGACTAGTGGGTCTGGGAGGAGTCGACTCTGAGAACGAACGAGGCGAACGAGACGAACTAAGCGAACGAGAGAGAGGAACCAGTTCAGTTCGTTCGTCTTAACGATTCGTTCATTCGAACTGATCGTTCGCGAACGAGTCAACACTAGTGCACACACCGCACGTCAAGACAAAGGCAGCAACACACTCGCCCAGGTAAGAGGTTATGTCTTTAAACATAACGGCTCCGCCATCGACACACGCGCAGGTAAGAACACACACGCACGCGAACACACCGCAGCGACACTCGCCCAGGTAAGACGATATGTTTTTAAACATCTCCCTGCTATATAATAGCAGGCCTGTCGCACAAGTGAAGGAGCGTTCACATCCAACGCGAAGGGGCGACACGGTTCCGTACAACGTCAACGGAGAGACGTGAATCGGGCAAATTTTTTGCTACAGAAAACCCGCGACAAGATTTGATTTAAAGCGCGACACTTTTGCCCGCCACGTGCGAGCGCGTTTACTGGTTTTGCAGCGCGACACTTTCGCTCGCCAGCAAAGACAGCCAATCAGCATTCAACAGCGTGGCCACTGAGGGACGTAACGTAACAGTCAATCAGCGTTCAACAGCGTGGCCACTGAGGGACGTAACGTAACAGCCAATCAGCGTTCAACAGCGTGGCCACTGAGGGACGTAACGTAACAGCCAATCAGCGTTCAACCGGCCAACCATTCCCTGCGGTGCAGTCCGGGTTGAACCGCAGCATGGAGGAGAAAGGGATGGTTGCCGTTTGCCCTCCCGGAGCTCTATAATAGTATATAATATTATATAATTTAATATATAATATCAGGGCCAAAAGCTGTGTGAGCTCCGGATGGCCGCAGCGCGTGGGGATTGGGCTTCGAGGGGTTTGTTTACCGCCGTTGCTATGGTTACCGGTCTTGTGTGTTCCAACGGTTTATTCGCGGTGGTATCTAATAAATCTCTGTCTAATCAATACTTCATCCACTGCCTAACCGTGGTCATTACAATATAATGAACCGACCGTCGGGTTCTCCACGTCTCTCCCTCTTCCACAACAGGTGGAGACAGCGGTGGTTATTGGCCGTGGGGGACAATGGACAAAGGATGCTCGGTTCATAACTAAAGAGACAATTATTAGGCTTGCTTCGTTACGTAATAGCTGAACCGAAATGTTATACGTTGTAACATTATAGGCAAAATGTTGTTATATTATGCACTCAGAAATGAAATACAATATCGACTGGGGTTTCCACATTATAGCTATGGGTTTAATTACAACTAGAGGTGCACTGCGCGCGCTCATCCTCTAGTTGTAATAGTAGCAATGATAATGATCATTATTGTTTTTGTTAGAATTTGTGCTTCTAAAATGAATAATTGTAACAATAGCAACGATAATGATATTGATGACTATAGTTATTGCTATTTGAATTAGTATTAATATTATGGACTTTGTGTTTGGTTGGCTGTGGGTCCTGTGATGTTTAGAGACGATGTCGTTCTGTTTTAGAGCTCTTATCTTCTGTATTCCTCTGTTCTGTTCTAGACTCACCGTCACCCTGGAGGGAGGGGAGAGAGCACTTACTGGGTGAACTCGGTGAGGGTTTTATCCAAGTTATTAAATCAATCGTGTCATTAACATTCATTTCAAAAACACCCTCTGCTTTTGTGATTCATATTGTGGTCTACTAAGGTCAGGTTTCTATTGTCGTCTATTAAGGTCATGCTTCTATGTGGTCTGTTAAGGTCAGGTCTCAGGGTTGTGTGAAGACCGTAAGATAAGCAGTTCTCTGTTTGTTCAGGATTTTTTTTTACATTCAACAGATGAATTGACACTTCAGGGCTGGATGTTTCACGACAAGAGTTTCTACCTTATTTCTACTACTAAGAAGGGCTGGAGGGCCAGTAGAGAAGACTGTCTGCAGAGGAAGGCAGACCTGGTGGTCATCAACAGCAGAGAAGAACTGGTGTGTGTGTGTGTGTGTGTGTGTGTGTGTGTGTGTGTTGGAGAGACATATTGTTTGTGTGAGTGAATAAGTAAGAGAGAGAGAGAGATTTTGTGCGTGTGTCTGGTGTGTGTGTGTGTACTTTGTGGTCATGACAACAAATGCTATTACCTTTGGAAACAGGTGTTTGTCAGCAGATTGATGGGTCCTTCCTGGATTGGACTGAGTGATCGAGAGACAGAGGGGACCTTCAAGTGGGTGGATGGTACCCCCATGACCTCAAGGTAAGGCTGAAGACTCTATTCAGCAGCATCTCTTCTCTGAGAGTGACAGAGTGACCTCCTCTGTCTCCTCCTCGTGGTTCTCAGTTGGAGACACGTCAAACCACGCGATGACGGCGGAGCAAGAGACTGTGTCGTGGCAGGGGAGGACGGCTGGTCTGAAGAACCGTGTTACAGACAGCACCACTGGATCTGTGAGAAGAGCGTAGACCTGGATCATCTGGAGGCTGAGCTGAACAAAGAGGGTCCGCAGACTTTGTTTGTGTTCATGAGTGGAGAACGGTTCCTCCTTTCTGTTCTCTGTGCCGTAGATACAGTAAATACACTCTTTAAGAGTTGAAAGGTTGTTGGATGTGTTTAGGTCTACTAAGGTAAGGTTTCTATTGTGGTCTACTGAGGTCAGGTTTCTATTGTGGTCTACTGAGGTCATGTTTCTATTGTGGTCTACTGAGGTCATGTTTCTATTGTGGTCTACTGAGGTCATGTTTCTATTGTGGTCTACTGAGGTCATGTTTCTATTGTGGTCTACCAAGTTCAGGTTTCTATTGTGGTCTACTGAGGCCATGTTTCTATCGTGGTCTATTGAGGCCAGGTTTCTATTGTGGTCTATTGAGGTCAGGTTTCTATTGTGGTCGACTGAGGTCAGGTTTCTATTGTGGTCTATTGAGGTCAGGTTTCTATTGCGGTCTATTGAGGTCAGGTTTCTATTGTGGTCTACTAAGGTCAGGTTTCTATCGTGGTCTACCAAAGTCATGTTTATATTGTTGTCTACTAAGGTCAGGTTTCTATTGTGGTCTACTAAGGTCAGGTTTCTATCGTGGTCTATTTACGTCATGTTTCTATCGTGGTCTATTGAGTTCAGGTTTCTATTGTGGTCTACTGAGGTCATGTTTCTATTGTGGTCTACTAAGGTCTGGTTTCTATCGTGGTCTATTGAGGTCAGGTTACTATTGTGGTCTATTGAGGTCATGTTTCTATTGTGGTCTATTGAGGTCAGGTTTCTATTGTGGTCTACTAAGGTAAGGTTTCTATCATGGTCTACTAAGGTCATGTTTCTATCGCGGTCTCCTCATGTCAGGTCACAAGGGTCAACCCTTTCTGGGTTCACTTGCACTAGTTTCTCTTTGAGCTGCTTAACGGTTTTGCGTTCTTCTCTGCAAGCTCCGCCCCCGCCTCGTTAATCTCTGCGCTGGAGTGACTTCCCTTCCCTGGGAGATCTTTGTAGACACTGCTGTGATATTCAATCATGTATGAAGAGGCAGGCGAGAATACTGGGGGTGAATCCCCTGGGTCGCCCTCTAGTGGACAGGTGTTAGGACAGAGTGAAGGGAGTGTCTGACGCTGCATCTCTAGATCCGTGTTGTAAACGTTCACTCCTCTCCTCCTGCTTTCTTCAGGTTCAGTGGTGCCCACGGAGGAGGAGGCCCCCAGCATCACAGAGTTCCACTCCTCTACCCACGTGTTGCCCGTGGGCCAAACGGCCCGCTATACCTGCCACGCCGGCGGCACGCCGGAGCCCACAGTAGAGTGGCTCCACAACGGCAGGCCCCTGGAGAGGGACGGCACAGACGACCAATCAGAGGCCTGGGTGGAGAGGGGCTTCCTCTTCGTCAGAGGGGTGGGGTATGGCGTGAACACGGTCTGCTGCATGGCGAGCAACAGCGCTGGCACGGCCAATCACAGCGCTCAACTGCTTGTCTTTGGTAAGTCCTGGATCCAAAGAGAGGTGTTTGTTGATGATGTATTCATAACACTGTTGTTGATATATTCATAACACTGTTGTTGATATATTCATAACACTGTTGTTGATATATTCATAACACTGTTGTTGATGTATTCATAACACTGTTGTTGATATATTCATAACACTGTTGTTGATATATTCATAACACTGTTGTTGATGTATTCATAACACTGTTGTTGATGTATTCATAACACTGTTGTTGATGTATTCATAACACTGTTGTTGATGTATTCATAACACTGTTGTTGATGTATTCATAACACTGTTGTTGATGTATTCATAGCACGCACCCACGCACGCACCCACACACGCACGGACGCACGCATGCACACACACACACACAAAGACACACACACACAAACACACACATATACACACAGTCAGACAAACACAAACACACACACACACACAGATACAAACTATACTGTATATATATAGTGTGTATTTATACTATGTGTACTTATGCACACATGAATAAATACATGCCTGATGTATGAAGCAGTTCTATGGTTCATCAGTCCATCTCCAGCCTGTCTGTGTGTGTATGATGATATAGATATGAATCCTAGCCAAGTGCCCCCAGTGATGTGTATATGTATGTGTAGGTGAGCAGGTGTATGTCTGAGTAGATGTCTATAATAAATGAACCAGTTCTATGGTTCATCAGTCCATCTCCAGCCTGTATGTGAGCTCAGCTCTTTCAGTCTGTTCTTTACACAGGTGTCCCTTTGAAGGTTGAGGGCCATGTATGTGTATTGGGAAATCCAAAAGTGGAATATCTTGGAAGATGTTACAAATATTGTTTAGATATTTCATGGGTGTAATCAACTCATCATACTGAACATTTTGATGTATGATATGTTAATGTGAAGTAAATACTGAGGGAGTAAATGCACTTTATACATTTGTCCTCGTTTCAATGTTTTGATTGGGACAGCCACTCACACACACATGGGATTTCCAATCAACTTTAACTTTAATTATCTTAAACATAATGTGTCCTATTGCTTAGAAAATATACAGCACATGATTCCAATATAGTACCTATCATATATTTTTTTTGTCTTTCTATGTTAATGTTTGAAGAAGAGAGAGCGATCACAAAAAGAGTCTGAAAGAGAATAAAGAGAAGAAGAGCGCAGGAGAACAGTACTAGTGATGATGATGATGAGGATGAAGAGCGGTTCAGCAGCTCATCATGTCTGGTTCTCCCTCAGATGCCTGTGAACTCACACTGGACCCCAACACGGCTCACAGACGACTCTCTCTGTCTGAGGACAACAGGAAGGTGACGCTGGTTGGAGAGGACCAGTCGTATCCGGATCACCCAGAGAGATTTGACTACTGGTCCCAGGTGTTGGGTAGAGAGGCTCTGACTGGCCGCTGTTACTGGGAGGTAGAGAGGGAAGGACCTGTTGAGATAGGAGTGACATACAGAGGAATCACAAGGAGAGGACTGGGTGATGACAGCAGGCTTGGAGTGAACAACAAGTCCTGGAGTCTTTATTGTTCTGATCGTGGTTACTATGCCGTGTACAACGGTAGGAGAACAGCCCTCCCTCTCCCCCCCGCTGGCTCCACCAGAGTAGGAGTGTATCTGGACCGGCCTGCTGGCTCTCTGTCCTTCTACAGAGTGTCCCCAGGTGGAGGAGGGTCCTCAGACACACTGACACACGTCCACACCTTCTGGTCCTCCTTCACCCAGGAGGACCTCCTCCCGGGGGTCAGGGTAGGGTGGTGGATGTCCCCAGGGGGAGAGGGGAGGGGGAGCTCAGCGACTCTGTGTCGGTTGTAGAAAAAAAAAAACCGGGCACGGGGGAGGAGGACCGTCGGCTGCAGTGCTGCAACACACACACACACACACAAACACACACACACACACACACACACACACACTGAGAGGACTGATGACTCAGTGTCTCTGTGGCAGTTATAGTCTCTCTCTCCCTCTCTCTCTCTCTCTATTTTTTTCTCTCTCTCTATCTATTTTTCTTTCCCTCTCTCTCTCCCTCTCTCTCTCTCTCTCTCCCTCTCTCTCTCCCTCTCTCTCTTTTTCTTTCTCTCTCTCTCTCTCTCCCTCCCTCTCTCTCTCTTTCTTTCCCTCTCTCTCTCTCTCTCTCTCTCTCTCTCTCTCTCCCTCTCTCCCTCTCTTTTTCTTTCCCTCTCTCCCTCTCTCTCTCTTTTTCTTTCCCCCTCTCTCTCTCTCTCTCTCTCTCTCTCTTTTTCTTTCCCTCTCTCTCCCTCTTCTAGACAGTATAGTATGATAAACCCAGAAAAGACTTTTAAGATCTCCCATAGTTAGAGAAGCACATTTATTATTTGAAATGTATATAAAATACCTATTGATGGTAAATGTTTGTATATTTTCAGACGTCACCAGTTTTGGTCTTAAGGGCTCTGATATCATTTTTGTTATAACCCTGATTAACAACCTGATTTAAAGCAGATTTTATATTTTATTAATAATAACCAAGAGGTCTATGGGATAATGTTGCATGTTGTAAATTACTTTAAACTGAATCTTGATTTTTTGTGTTCTGATGTGAACCAAGCGTCCGCAGAACATGCTCAGTTATTAAAGATATGTGCACACCTGTTGATGATTTGTAAAGTCTGCTGCTTCTATTGTTTTAGTCCTCCTGTTTATTGTGTACAAGTAAAGGGACTATTTTTCTGTTGTATTTGTTAATGAAGCATAATTGCAATAAACAACTTGGTGGATCCAACTGAATGTTCTCCTGTGTTCAGCCGATGATTTCTTGTTTTTTTAGTGAATAATGCTTCAATAAGTGCCTTAAGAAAAGTAATATATAAATTATGGCTGTCAAATTAACGCGTTAATTCCGATTAATTAATCACAGAAAATGACGCGTTAAAAAAAATTAACGCAGATTAATCGCACTTCTATAGTGCCCTTTGACCCGGTGCGTCATATGGGTTGAAACAAAATGGAGGCAGACGAGAAAACGCTGCTCGGCCCCGTGCACGGAAAGTTAAAGTTTAAACTCCCAGACGGAACTGTCGATAGGAACACCGTTATCTGCAATCTCTGTAGTAAGGAATTTTCCTATCACCGGAGTTCTTCAACCCTTAAATATCACCTCAACGCAAAACGTTTGGTAGCAAGCTGGCAGGTACGAGCTGCCACCGCCCCTGAAGCTGGCGCTAGCAGCCAGCCTCGTCAAGCCACACTCGACTGAGATGCATTGAATCCTGAGTGAGATGGAAATGTTATTCATTTGATCTTAACATGCACCGTATGTTAATGAAAGACACTCATCTGCCGTAATTTACTTGAATTAAATTATTTTTGAAATACCGTCTCGGAAAAATGTAAGTATGAGATTAATTTAGATTAATGAATCACAGAGCCTGTAATTAATTAGATTATGTTTTTTAATCGCTTGACAGACCTAATATTAATCAGAAATTATAAATAAAACCACAAATGTTTTTCCTCCCTGGGTTTTGGTTGAAGGGGTTCTCAGTGTCTCTGTCGGTTGTGGAAAGAAACCACAGACAGACGGACGGACACTCTGTCTCTCTTTCTCTCTCCCCGTCTCTCTCTCCCCCCCGTCTCCCTCCCCCCCGTCTCCCTCTCCCCCCCGTCTCCCTCTCCCCCCCGTCTCCCTCTCCCCCCCGTCTCCCTCTCCCCCCGTCTCCCTCCCCCCCGTCTCCCTCTCCCCCCCGTCTCCCTCTCCCTCTCCCCCCCCGTCTCCCTCTCCCTCTCCCCCCGTCTCCCTCTCCCTCTCCCCCCCGTCTCCCTCTCCCCCTGTCTCCCTCTCCCCCCCGTCTCCCTCTCCCCCCCTCTCCCTCTCCCCCCCTCTCCCTCTCCCCCCCTCTCCCTCTCCCCCCCGTCTCCCTCTCCCCCCCGTCTCCCTCTCCCTCTCCCTGTCTCCCTCACCCCCCGTCTCCCTCTCCCCCCGTCTCCCTCTCCCCCTGTCTCCCTCTCCCCCCCGTCTCCCTCTCCCCCCCTCTCCCTCTCCCCCCCTCTCCCTCTCCCCCCCTCTCCCTCTCCCCCCCGTCTCCCTCTCCCCCCCTCTCCCTCTCCCCCGTCTCCGTCTCCCTCCCCCCCGTCTCCCTCTCCCCCCGTCTCCCTCTCCCCCCTGTCTCCCTCTCCCCCCCGTCTCCCTCCCCCCCCGTCTCCCTCTCCCCCGTCTCCCTCTCCCCCCCGTCTCCCTCTCCCCCCTGTCTCCCTCTCCCCCCCGTCTCCCTCTCCCCCCCCGTCTCCCTCTCCCCCCGTCTCCCTCCCCCCCGTCTCCCTCTCCCCCCCGTCTCCCTCTCCCTCTCCCTGTCTCCCTCCCCCCCGTCTCCCTCTCCCCCCCGTCTCCCTCTCCCCCCCCGTCTCCCTCTCCCCCCGTCTCCCTCTCCCCCCCCGTCTCCCTCTCCCCCCCGTCTCCCTCTCCCCCCCTGTCTCCCTCCCGCCCCGTCTCTCTCTCCCCCCCGTCTCCCCCCCCCGTCTCCCTCAATCTGTCAATCTGGAGCTTCACTAATCGACCTATTGATCCTACACTAACAACACAAGCTTGGCTATAATGTGTGATTCAAACACATTGAAATTGTGTGTATAAACTTTTTGGATGCACATTTAACAGGCTTCACTGAATCTTCTCTTCACTTTATCCAAGACTTCATGTTTTATCTGACGCCACCACTGGAAGTCTGTCTTAGAGGGCTTGGAAGGTCAGGAAAAACAAAGGAAAAGTCACTAATCACTCATCACCTTTTCAGGGGAGTTCCAATGTACCAGAGCGATGCTGTTTAGGGGTTTTAACTGAAGCTTGTAGATGAAAACGTCCTGAAACTAAAGGCGTTGGGTATGTTTGGTGTAATGAGCTCACAGGAGTCCCAGCGTTCTGCTCTCAGCGCTTTATTAAAACATTCCTGGACACGACGCTCGGTGATCATGAGTGATGTGATGATGAGAGTTGATCAGGAGCCCGTCCTCTGGCCGGGTCACAAGGGGCTCCAGGGGGGAGGTCAGAGGTCAGAGCCCGTCCTCTGGCCGGGTCACATGGGGCTCCAGGTGGGAGATCAGAGGTCAGGGCCCGTCCTCTGGCCGGGTCACATGGGGCTACAGGTGGGAGGTCAGAGGTCAGGGCCGTCCTCTGGCCGGGTCACATGGGGCTCCAGGGGGGAGGTCAGAGGTCAGAGCCCGTCCTCTGGCCGGGTCACATTGGGCTCCAGGTGGGAGGTCAGAGGTCAGAGCCCGTCCTCTGGCCGGGTCACATGGGGCTCCAGGTGGGAGGTCAGAGGTCAGAGCCCGTCCTCTGGCCGGGTCACATGGGGCTCCAGGTGGGAGGTCAGAGGTCAGAGCCCGTCCTCTGGCCGGGTCACATGGGGCTCCAGGAGGGAGGTCAGAGGTCAGAGCCCGTCCTCTGGCCGGGTCACATGGGGCTCTAGGTGGGAGGTCAGAGGTCAGAACATGTCCTTCCTGTATCTGTGGATCAGCTCTGAGACGTCCTCCTTATACACCTTCACCCAGCCGTCCGCCTTCATGTGGTACAGTACACACACACACACACACACACACACACACACACACACATACACACACAAACACGCACAGACACACACACAAATACACACACACGGGCGGGATCTGAAGACCGCACAAACATGCATATAAATAAAAAAAAAAAAATATATATATATATTTATATACACATATATAAACATATGTGTAGAGAGAGAGACACACACAAACACATTTATCCACGCATACAGACTCATCCATACACATTCTCTCATAAATAGTAAATCTTGCACATGAATACAAAATATAGGAATAAAAAGGAGCACACTGTCATGATCCGCCCCTGGTTTTCCCATTCACCTGCCTGCCACCCTGATCACTCCCAATTAACCCAACCACCTTCACCTGTGTTTCCCCTATATCAGTCCTTTCCTCCCAAACATTCCCTGCCAGATTGTCTCTTGTGTTTCACAGTGCTTTCCCGCGATTCGAATCCTGACCTACCACCTATCCTGCCTGCTCTCTGATCCTCCCCTGTCTGACTATCCTGCCTGTTCCTGATCCTCGCCTGTCTGACTATCCTGCCTGCTCCTGATCCCCGCCTGTCTGACTATCCTGCCTGCCGATCCTGAATCCGAATAAACGATTGACACTGTTCCACGCTCTTCGCCCGTCTGTGCACTTGGGTTCAGCCAAACGCTCACGTTACACACACTGCAATCTGAGGAATTCATGGGTGAAAAATACAGGAACCCCTTTAATGTAACAATTTACAAATATACATATCTATAAAAACATGGTAAAAGCATGCAAGAAGTATTTAAAACACACAGGGAAAAATAAGTGCTCATTCACACATTCAAAAACCATTCACACATTCATACCATCCTTTCACATAAAAGAAGCCTCCATTGTAATAAATGGGGGAGTGAAAGAGGTGGAAGGCCTCAGTTAAATAATGATGCACAGGAAGCACACAGTAAAGATAAAAACATGCAACATATTAAAACACACAGTGGACCCGACGCCATGCAGGGAACCCCCAAGGAGGAGTCCCAGGACCCCCCAGCGCCCCCAGCAGCGTCCCAGCGCGGCCCCTACTCCCTGATGTTCAGGCCCAAGGGGGGAAGGGTCCTAAGCTTGGCTATCCACCTATGCTCCGCCGCCTTCCTCTGTCTGTCCCACCAGCACGCCTTCATCTCCAGCCCGGTGATGGATAGTGAGGTGATGGGGTGTGTTTGGAAGTGTTGGACCGTTTGAGTGTTGAGTGTGCCTATGTGTATAGTATATAACTGCTGTTTAAGTCTGGTGAGTATCCTGGGCTTTGTTTCGCCGACATAAATGATGTGGCATTCGGAGCATGTGATGGCGTAGATGATGTTTTTGTCCTGCATGGTGAGTTTTTGCGGAACAGGGCTGGAGGTGGAGGCGTGCTGGTTCCTGAAGACCGCCAGCTGCTGAAAGTGGCTTTGGTGTGGAGAGGGGGGCTTCTAATATCTGTAATATTCTAAAATTCTGGAGTGTGGGATTGTTGTGTTGTGTGCGTGTGAATGCGTGTTTCAGTTTGGAGTGTGTGTAATGTTTGGTGTCAATGTGCTGATGAGGGGTATGATGTGTGTGTGTGGCTGCCCCCCCCCCGATCATCTCCGCTCCTGATGTCAGGGGTCCCCTCAGGGAACCTGTTGGGGAAGACCACCTGACTCATGGATCCAGGCCCTCCTAGTGGGGGCCCCCCTCAGCAGGCCTGTGGACGGGGGCGGACCCTACGTCGGCCCCTCCAGTGTGGGAGGGGAGCCGGTTAAGGTGAGGCGTAGAGGAGGGAAGCTGGTTAGGGTTAGGGAGGTGGTGGGGGTCCGCAGTGGAGGCCCCAGGCGGGTTAAGGTGAGACGGAGTGGGTGACGAGGGGTTAAGGTGAGACGGAGTGGGTGACGAGGGGTTAAGGTGAGACGGAGTGGGTGACGAGGGGTTAAGGTGAGACGGAGTGGGTGACGAGGGGTTAAGGTGAGACGGAGTGGGTGACGAGGGGATAAGGTGAGACGGAGTGGGTGACGAGGGGTTAAGGTGAGACGGAGTGGGTGACGAGGGGTTAAGGTGAGACGGAGTGGGTGACGAGGGGTTAAGGTGAGACGGAGTGGGTGACCAGGGGTTAAGGTGAGACGGAGTGGGTGACCAGGGGTTAAGGTGAGACGGAGTGGGTGACCAGGGGTTAAGGTGAGACGGAGTGGGTGACGAGGGGTTAAGGTGAGACGGAGTGGGTGACGAGGGGTTAAGGTGACACGGAGTGGGTGACGAGGGGTTAAGGTGACACGGAGTGGGTGACGAGGGGTTAAGGTGAGACGGAGTGGGTGACGAGGGGTTAAGGTGAGACGGAGTGGGTGACGAGGTGTTAAGGTGAGACGGAGTGGGTGACGAGGGGTTAAGGTGAGACGGAGTGGGTGACGAGGGGTTAAGGTGAGACGGAGTGGGTGACGAGGGGTTAAGGTGAGACGGAGTGGGTGACCAGGGGTTAAGGTGAGACGGAGTGGGTGACGAGGGGTTAAGGTGAGACGGAGTGGGTGACGAGGGGTTAAGGTGAGACGGAGTGGGTGACCAGGGGTTAAGGTTAGGGCAGGGGGAGGCGGGGTTAAGGTTAGGGCAGGGGCGGGCCGCGCCCGGCCATGGAAGGGTTCTAATCATTTAAGTGACCGGTTGTAATGGTGGACGGGGGGTGGGGATGAAACTAAGGCCCCTCTGCAGCAGCTGAGTCTCCGTTCCTGACAGATGGAAGACGGTGGATAGGTTTAGAATATTAGATTCCTGGGGACGGGCGGTCCCTGTTGGGACGGAGACCCCGCCCGAAGTCTAACTGAGTCAGCCGATGTTGTAGTATGTGTGATGTGGTGTCTGCTGTCCAATGTATGTGGTCGTGAGTTGTGTGGAATTCAGAGTGGTGTATTTCAAAAGGTGAGTTGTATTATGTAGTGATGAATGCATTAAGTCGTGTTAATAGGGTCTGATGTGGTGCAGCTAAACGATGTGACAAATGAATGATGGGGACATAGAGGGTGGCCTGCGGGTTTGTCCGTCGTCGAGTCCACCAGGTTGTCCCTATGGTTGATGCCCAGAGCGACCTCCACAATCTTGGTGTGTGAATTGGGAGGATTTTCATCTAAGATCTGTGTGATGTGTTGGTATTTGGCACCGGGATAACTGTCAATGTGGGCGTCTGTGTGTGTGTGCGGAGGCAAACTTGAGCCCGACTCAAGTTTCAGTAACCGATGATCAGTATGGGATTGATGGATCAAATAGTCCAATCCCTAACTTTATGCCCCGTAGGATCGTGCCTGGTCATTTTGAATATCGTCTTGTTCGGTCGAGGCTTCGGGTCGGTGGTTACACTCGGCCGTCGGCGCTCGGGAGTGATGGTGAGGGGACTTAACGTGGCCGAATTAAGGGCGTGGTGGAGTCTAAGCTGCACAGTGCGCTGTGAGGGTGTGCTCGTGGACTGGACGGACAGCGGAGGAGACTTGGTGTTGTTAGAGGTGGCTTCAGATTGGGATCGCTTTGTGGGACATTTCCCTTTGCTTTGACCCATCATCATGGTGTTCTGTTCAGCCACCTCGTTGAGTCTCTCCGCTGTACCTGTACCAGTCCGGGTCTGTGGTGGGGGCCGCTGCTTGGTGGAATCTACAGGAGGGGGAGGAACAGAGTGAGTGGGGGGTGGACTGAGATCTAATTCTATTGAGGGGGAGACCAGGGTAACTATGTGGCTGAGCCGATGTGTGTTAATGTGTGTGAGTGGAGGTGTATATATTAATTAATATATTGTGGCTGAGCCGATGTGTGTTAATGTGTGTGTGTGGAGGTGTATATATTAATTAAAATATTGTGGCTGAGCCGATGTGTGTTAATGTGTGTGTATGGAGGTGTATATATTAATTAAAATATTGTGGCTGAGCCGATGTGTGTTAATGTGTGTGTGAAGGTGTATATATTAATTAATATATTAAGGAGGGGGTTAAAGTGAGCGGAGGGCTGTTGCAGAATAAGCAGGTTCTGCTTCAGCCAGTCGTCCGTGTTCTGCTCCACCCTGTGGAAGGTATGGGGGGGGGGCAGGTTTAATGGACTCTGCTCAGGTGTGTGTGTATGTGTGTGCGTGTGTGTGTGTATGTGTGTGTATGTGTGTGTGTGTGTATGTGTGTGTGTGTGTGTGTGTGTGTCTGTGTGTGTCTGTGTGTGTGTGTGTGTTCGTGTGTGTGTTTTTGTGTGTGTGTGTGTGTGTGTGTGTGTGTGTGTGTGTGTGTGTGTTTTTGTGTGTGTGTGTGTGTGTGTGTGTGTGTGTGTGTCCGTGTCTCCACTAGAGTGGGAACGGGGCTCATTTCTAGATCCCTGGTGCAACACAGTGACCAACAAGAATAGAAAGCCAAGAGCAAAATAAAAAGGGATAAAAACAATCCGATGAATCAAAGCAGAAGAGAACAGTGGATCTGGTGATAAAAACAGGTTAAACCAGGGGGGTAGAAGTGGGCTGCTCCCCAGCAATGGGGGGTGGTGAGTGGAGGGTCCTTAGTATGGATTGGTGAGTCTCTGCCTCCGTTTGTGTCCCCCAGGTGGTGATAGTCCGGGGGCCCTTTTCCTGAGGCCTGCTGGGGCTCAGTGGGGGCCCGTGATTGGCTTCTCCAACCAACAGGGAAGAGTTTTTCTGTGGTTCTGCTGTGTTCTGGAAGTCTCCTGGGAGCTGGTTCACATGCCCTACTTAAAACACCCCAGGTAAGAGCTTACCAAAGAATACTAAAAGGAATAAAAAGATAAAAACACCACATGAAGGCGGACGGCTGGGTGATGGTGTGTAAGGAGGACGTCTCAGAGCTGATCCACAGATACAGGAAGGACATGTTCTGACCTCTGACCTCCCACCTGGAGCCCCAAGTGACATGTGTGTGTGTGTGTGTGTGTGTGTGTGTGTTAACGTGTGTGGTGGTGTGCGATGACTCCAGTTTAACCAGTGAATGAGTCTCTCTGGTCTCTTTGATGAAGGCTTCCTTCCCACTCCTCAAAGGGCCGTTGAGGATGCTGCCAAGTTACGGTTGCTATGGAGACGGTATCTGGTAGACAGGGTCGTGGGAAGTGGGGGTGCTTAGGGTGCTGCAGCCCCCCCCCTGGCGGCCCCTGGCTGTAACTGCAAGTGAGAAAGCTTTCTGAACAAATCAACACTTTTTTTTTTTGTATAATTTTATCATACATGAATTTTCATTAAATTATTGACATCCACCCTTTTTATGATATTTATCATATTATCATTTCATTTTATTTAGAACATTGTCTGTGTAGGATGATGTAGGCTATGACGCACAACGCAGAACAATGCTATGCGCGGCGGGAAAATTCAAAAAGTCAAGCTTGTTACAAGTGCAACATGTCGCAGAAAAGATGCATATCAGATTTTTTTGGCCCGAAGAAAGCAAAACTTCATCAATACACCTTCCGGTCATCCGATTCCCTGTCAGCAGCCCGCTGTCTCCCCAGCGCCCCTGAGGAAGAGAGTTCATGTTCACAGACGCTATTGCTGCAAGACGGCGCTGGCAACAATGGTGCTATTGCTAGCCCGCGCCCTCCGGTCGAGGCTAATATCGACTGCGCCGGCCACAATGACGCTAACCCCCCTCCGGTCGATCCTAATATCTTGGCTTTGGCTAACGTGCAACTGCCGGCAGTCACAACAACTAGTTATTCTGTTGGTGAAGAGCCCTGCCAGCCAAAGGAGTTTCACTTCCCAGTCAGGCGATCGGCAAGTGAGAACTTTAGCAGGTCATTTAAGGTTGGTTGGTTTGGCCGGTGGACGTGGCTACACTACGTGAGGGAAACCGACACGCGTTATGCTTCGTGTGCTGCTCTGCAATAGAGAAAAAGCTTGTCAGGGCAGACGGGATAATTAATGCTGGCAACTTCATTAAAGGAGGGTTTGGCAAAAGGCAGGTGAAAAGTTTCGGAAGCATGAAAAATGTCATTTCCATACAGAAGCCATAAGCAAGCTGGCGGCATTGAAAAAGACCCCAATTAATGCGCTTATGTCACAAGCAGTAGGTAAGGAGCATATGACTGCGCTGACTGTTTTGGACAGACTGGTTGGCAAAAAAAGAGCAATGACGGACGGTTCACTTGACGGAGAAACCGTCACTTTCCTCATATCAGACAACTCGTAACTCTGGATGAAAATGAAGGCTTTCTTATATTGTCACTTTCCTTTGTAAACCTTTAGAAATAACCTCCTGAATCCTTGTTATAACGCTGTGTATAATCCCGGACCGCAACAGTTTATCGGCATGTTGTTAGTGTGTGAAATTCAGCACAGTATCAGCCGAGTTGACTCTAATTTCCACATTGTTTACTTGCTAACGTTTGTGAATAACAGTGGCTAATTGGCAGAGTTAGTCTTTACACACCAGTAATGGATGTTGCGCAGCATTTATTATGACGTCATTTTATAGACCCTCTCTCAGCACTCCCCCTCGGACTGACTTCCCGCGTCCCTGCTCCCAGAGCTTGCAGAGAGCAGATGTTCTCGTGTGGAAACATCGCCCTCTGCTGTCCACATTTGCTCACTACACACACAGGGACTTAAGATCACACGTGACTTCCTTTTCACCAACTTGACATCAAACAGTAGTAACACACACACACACACACACACGCACACACACACACACACACACAGTAAGGTGAATTGAATGAAGACTTTCTTCGTTTTGAAGTATGAATCTAAATCAGTCACATCAGACTCATGCCTTTAATTAAAATGAGGGAGGTAATTTAAGATCGAATACAGAGCTGGAATAGACTATCACTGTTACCAAGGTGACCAGAGGGCGCCAAACCTGCGTTGAGTTTTACTAATTAGCTCACCTGCCGCAGCTCACGCGGCAAGTGGTTTTCTTAATTGGTTAATTGGTTGCATCTGGTGCGTTTCACTTAAAAGGGAACCGGACAGTACGTTGGTGTCCTCCACTGTTTGGCAGTGTAGCGTCTCCCAAACGCGGTATGTTGTTGTGTTCCCAGAAACCAGAATGTGTGTGTAATGTTCTGTTGAGCTTTGTTGTGACTTATTTGTCATCTCTTCCTGTTTCACAGGTTAAACACTTTTTGAAGTAAAGAGGAGCATCTCATCTGGACCTGATGTGAGTAGAAATGTGTAGCAAAGCACAACTGCGTTGTTGTATGTTGATTATAAATCACTGATAATGTGTGAAGGAAATCGGGGATTGTGGTGGTTTAACTCTCATTTCAAATTTAAATAATGATTCTACCTGAAAGTAACATTTTAGAGACTATACATTCAAACTTGTTAAAGTAAGAGGAAAATCACTCTTGACTAATGACAGTCAAATAATTTGTATAACTTATATTAAAAAGATGGATTATT
This sequence comes from Pollachius pollachius, assembly GCF_949987615.1. Classification (NCBI taxonomy): domain Eukaryota; kingdom Metazoa; phylum Chordata; class Actinopteri; order Gadiformes; family Gadidae; genus Pollachius; species Pollachius pollachius. Next base: position 38,464 of record NW_027641387.1, read on the forward strand.
TAATTATCTTAATCATTATTTAAATGTTGGATTATCCCAAAAGCCCTGACTTTATACTGTCATTAATTTATCTGATTTAATGGAGATGGTAGATGTTGAACTGTGGGACAGTGGCCAAGTTTGGGGACAATAATGAGTAAACTGTTCGTTCCTTCAAAGGTCTATCATGGATATTTACCTGCAGTTCTGTGAGTATCCCAACTTAAACATGAAGATGGACTGCGAACTGTAAGTCATTAGTTTCTTATTACTCTTGGGCACATTGGTTTTTTTTGGCATCCTGGTGAGTTAACCCTTTAGCTGAAGGTTGATCTGAGGAGTAAGGATGTTTATTTGGATCATGGGTTACTTAGGCGTTTGGTTTATGTTGGTTGTAATGGTTTGTTAAAATGGTTACAGGTACTAAGTTATTGTTGTAAGCCGAGGTAATGGTTTTGGTTCTGATGTCTTCAGTCTTCTTTCCAGATACTCTCCTGAGCTCTGCATCTTCATCATATGAGTGTTGGTTTACTGATGAGGGTGTGGTCTGAGTGAGCAGAGGTGCATACTGGGATACAGAGCTGTCTGAAGTCTACAGGTCTGTAGACACGCCCCCTCAGGGGAAACCGAGTGTTTGAGAAACTGTCGTGGCGTCAGTTCCATGAACTAGAATGTTCTTTAAGATGGTGACAGGGATTCAGAAGGAGAAACACCAGGTGGAGATGAGGGGGCTCCTCATCTCAACGACTAAAACACAACTTCAGTCTGACACAGAGAACCATGGAACACATTCAACAGTCCCCTCCAGGCATCGTGACTCCTCAGGAACAGTTTAATTTCCAAGAAGGTCTTATTCGGGGCCATTCCAAGAAGGATCCTGCTCCTCAAGAGCCACCCCCCTCCACTGGGTGGTCTTCTGAACAGATGACCTCCTTCCTGTCCTCAGGCTGACTGAAGCTGCACCGTTTGCATCTGTGAAGGCCCCTCATTCAGGAAACCACTGGACTACAAAGACATGACTTCAGAGACGTTGAATCAACCTGGGACACATTTTGGAGACACCAAGCATAATCCATCACCAATGTGGGACGCCACTGAAGAATGTTGTACATAATTTACGTCTCTGGAGACAATGATTGTTCTGTTCTGGGTGTACTGGCAGGAGAGCTGGGGTGGATGATGGAATGTTATTCGGCATGAGGTTTTTACCCTGCATGAGTGTTTGGCCTTTTATGGCTCAGTGTGTGGGTTTGACATGTGATGGATGATATTTGAGCATCACTAGGGTTTGTGTGTGTGTGTGTGTGTGTGTGTGTGTGTGTGTGTCCCACTCACACCTGGCATGCGGTTCTATGTGTGTGTCCTGGGTTCTACTCGTGTGTCTCCATGCGGTTCTATGTGTGTGTCCTGGGTTCTACTCGTGTGTCTCCATGCGGTTCTATGTGTGTGTCCTGGGTTCTACTCGTGTGTCTCCATGCGGTTCTATGTGTGTGTCCTGGGTTCTACTCGTGTGTCTCCATGCGGTTCTATGTGTGTGTCCTGGGTTCTACTCGTGTGTCTCCATGCGGTTCTATGTGTGTCCTGGGTTCTACGTGTGTGCGTCCTGCTTGCTTTGACAGTGATAATGTTCATACGGGGGTCTATGTGGTTGGCTTGGGATATTGGAATGGTCAACTAAATCATACCTGATGGACGGCCACACGTTTGCTTGAGGCCTCCAGTAGACATGAAGAGCCCGGAGCGACGCTCCGGAGCGATATCCAACACACTGGGCAGGAAGGAGAGGATCCAAATCAAGTGTAAAAGGATGTGGGCGGCGTGTTCAGATCAGTGACTTCAAACTAGGACTACACCAATCAGGATCAATGGAGGATGGACACCTAAAGGCATTCCACAAGGAGTCTGAAGTTGGAAAGGGACCTCAATGGATATTCAAGATGACCTTCAGACCTGTAGTGAGGCGGCTCTTCCTACCTGGCTGGATTGATGGAGAGCCCTGTGGATCTTGTCTGGCTCTCAGTTGCACGTCTTCTCAGGCTGAACTGTTTGTTTCGTACAGGACTAGCTGAACGATTGGTTCCCTTAAATCAGAACCAATGTGGGAACTCCAAGTAGTGCACTCTTCAAGCTGAAGTTTTATTCTTCAGATGAGGAGGTAAAGAAACCTTCACCGGGGCTTCACGGTGTATGGAGGAGAACATTTCAAAGTGTTCCATGGTACTCTGATGACCGTTGTGTTCCACTGGCTGAGAGGAAGAACCCTCACATCTTTCTCTTGGCCTTTCTCCTCTGAGAATCCTGGTGCCATCTTGAAGGATATTCCAGCTCATGTAACTGATGTCACGACAGATTCTCATACACTTGGTTTCTCCTGAGGGGCGTGTCTATAGAACTGAAGACTTCAGACAGCACTGTATCCCAGCATGCATCTCTGCTCACTCAGACCACACCCTCATGAGTAGGATGCAACACTGACAATGGAGATGTAGAGTTTTATAAATAACGAGGGAGCAGACAAAGGTGATTAGAACACAATGGCATGTCAATCTGTAAATCTTTAATCCATGAAGATGGTTGGATAGTTCAGGAATTGGTCTTCATGTTATGGGCAGTCCTTTCGCTCAAATGTCCACTTCTCACTGGACCTGTACATGTGTTGGCTGGCTGGCATGATTTGCTGTTGGTGATGAGGCGGTCAGGGTGACGTTGCAGGGCTATGGTCGGCTCTCTGTGAGCTCAACATTTAGATTTGCTCTCTATAGTTTCTCCCCTGAATAATCTAGATGATTGTTTATTCTAAAATGTAGACACGGTTTTGTATTGAATGATTCCATTGTTTTTAGGCAAGGATTTGAGGTTAAAAGTTGTTGTGGGAAGTACATGGTAGTTCTTCATACGGTTTTGAGTGATATAACTTGTACACACTGGGTGCATAATAATGTAAAGGTACACTGAATAGTAGTAATGACCAACAGCAACAAACAGATCACATCAAGGTAAGTCTGTTGGCTGTGTTTTAATGAAGACCATCGCTGGACTTCAGGATCTTCCTCTGTTCAGCTCAAGGTGAGGCGCTGGTTCTGTTTTTTTTCTTTGGTTGGTTCTGGCCGGAATGTTCGGATTCCAGTCGGATGGCTTGTGCTTCCCGCCGTGGAAGGTTCTGAGTGCGGTCACTTGATTTAGCCTCAATGGTTAGCATAGAACGTTGTAGTCTTGACAACCATAAGAACCCACGTGGCAGTTAGTTGGACGTGAATCTGGGTATCTGGCCGAACGTTCTGGATTTTATTTGCGTAACCTCGAGCCGTTGCCAATGGAAACTATATTTCAGTCGGTTTCCATTGGGAATTGTTGCCCCTTATCTTAAACAACTTAAATTTGATATTAAATACATACTGACACGTACATCGTACAACATGTTGATAATTTCCGATGGTTGCGCCGTACTTTTAACCACGTTGACGGGACTCGCTGCGTACAAAACAGCGTTCTGCTTGCATTTCTGACCATCATTGAAGGCTGAAAATCATTTCAAGGTGGAAGACGATTTGGCATTTCTTCAACGGAACCCTGCACCTGAATATGGCTGGCTGAGTATATTTGACTTAATATCGATTCTACTTAGTGTTCTTTCACTTCAGCTTTTGTACGTTCTAAATATCTGTCATTAATTGCCACAGAAGTTAAACCCTACCCAATAGAATGACTTCAAACAATGACTTTGGTGCTGAGTTACCAACCAGATAATATCAAAGCTAAAATAATGGCCGTCTTTCCCACATGTTACAGTAGAAGACACTCTAGAACTGTACAAGGTCAAAAAGGTAACATGTACTTTGTCCCGAGGTGTCTGCCTCCTCACCCAGAGCCAGACCTCCACCTCTTTACCCAGAGCCAGACCTCCACCTCCTCACCCAGAGCCAGACCTCCACCTCCTCACCCAGAGCCAGACCTCCACCTCCTCACCCAGAGCCAGACCTCCACCTCCTCACCCAGAGCCAGACCTCCACCTCACCCAGAGCCAGACCTCCACCTCACCCAGAGCCAGACCTCCACCTCCTCACCCAGAGCCAGACCTCCACCTCCTCACCCAGAGCCAGACCTCCACCTCCTCACCCAGAGCCAGACCTCCACCTCCTCACCCAGAGCCAGACCTCCACCTCCTCACCCAGAGCCAGACCTCCACCTCCTCACCCAGAGCCAGACCTCCACCTCCTCACCCAGAGCCAGACCTCCACCTCCTCACCCAGAGCCAGACCTCCACCTCCTGTCAGAAGTCCTCCAGAACAGGTCAGTGCTCTGGGGTGTGAGTAGAGTCTTCTCAGGTCAGTTTCAATGCATGGGCTGAACCCCTTCTTTAAACTTTTGGACTGCTCTGTCTTCATTCCCAAAATGGGATGCTCATGTCTGGTCTCTCCAGTCTTTTCTAGCCTTGAGTTATTAAATAGTTAAATTAATTGTATAACTCGGTTTCGGAAGAGTCAAATAAGTTTATTGTTGGGCAAATGCTGATATAAACCTGCTGCTGTAGCTGAGAGGCGAGGCTGAGAGGCTGGGGACCGGAGGCTTGTGGTGCCAGGATGGACCGGAGACTGAGGCTGGAGACCAGGGGCCTGCAGCACCGGACCAGAGGGTAACATCACCATGCTCATCTGAAACACTGAAGTCCTCGGTAGTTTAGGTCTGGTTTTGATCATCTTATGACTTTAAATCTGTGCCAAGCTGTGATTTGAGTTAATTCATACCGGGGTTATGTAGGAGTCATATGAACCATTATTGTTACTAGTGCTGCTACGACCGTAGTGGATGAATTGCTGAACGCGTCAATCTGTAGACATTGTCTTATTTAAGAGATTAAGATGGAGGAGGTGGGGTGTGTTGCGTCCCCAGGTGATTTACTGCTGGGACCAACGGTGTTTGTAACCAGACCAGGAATCCATGGCTGAAGGAGCTGATGGAGGAGCCCTGCTGAAGGCCCTGCCTGGTGGAGGAGCTGGTGGAGGCCATGACGGAGGCTGGTGGAGGAGCTGATGGAGGCCCTGCCTGGTGGAGGAGCTGATGGAGGCTGGTGGAGGAGCTGATGGAGGCCCTGCTAGGTGGAGGAGCTGATGGAGGAGCCGTGCTGAAGGCCCTCCCTGGTGGAGGAGCTGATGGAGGCCATGATGGAGGCTGGTGGAGGAGCTGATGTCTGTCGTGGGGTAGATGGAGCCTGACTCTGAAGTGATCATCACACTCACTGCCACTTCTCGTAGAATACTGCTACCACAAACTACCGGCGTTGGTTAATATGCCAGACAACTACATCTGTTTTACCACACATTGAAGCAAGACTTCTGCTGTTTGTTCCAGACCAGGCCTCTGTCTGAGGAGAGCTGGTGGAGGAGCTGAGACGCTGGAGGACGACTAGGAATCGACCAACAAGGATCCTCATAAGTTTGCATAAAGTAAACAGAGGACTTGATGTAACGCAGGATTACTTTGTCCAGTACAAGTTAAGGCATACTACTGAGCTTGGTTACCACACAAACTACAGCTGCTAATTTATTACGCGGCTTTAGAGCCCAACTACTACTGTGTTTGTGACCTTACATTAGAGACCAATTATGTTTGTAACCAGACCAGGAATCTGGAGGACTGACGGAGAAGCCATACATCTGGAAGGCAAATCCTGAGGACGACCAGGACTCTACCATCAAGGATTCCTCGTAAGTTTGCATTATCTGGACATGGTAGACTAGGTAGGGGGTTGGGGGTTCAATTCTCAAGGCGCCCTAAAGCCTGCCTCCTCCTTAATGATGTCTCTTTGGTTCAGATAATGTTGCATCTTTTGAATATTGAACCTAATCCATGTCCTTGTTTGGTCCGGGCAGACACACCTGAGCTGAACCTCACCTGATGCTGTTTGGTCGGGGGCAGACTCACCTGAGCTGAACCCCACATGATCCGGTTTGGTCGGGGGCAGACTCACCTGAGCTGAACCCCACCTGATCCTGACATCCTGCTGGTCCCGTCTCCTCAGTTCACCTGAGCCTCATCCTCCAGAAGACCTGCTGAGCTCAGCGGTCTGAGGCTGATGGATCAATGACCTCCAGTGGGAGTGATCTTCTTGACCCCACATGTACCCGTGTGCTTCCACACGCCTTACCCTCACGTCTGTCACTAACCTCACTACTTCACTACTCTCTACTCCTTCCCCTTCTTCTTCCTTCTCCATTGTTTGAACCTTTACTCTGAAGGAGTGTCTTCTTGAACCTTTACACTGAAGGAGCGTCTTCCTGCCCTCAGAGGGTTCAGCGTTAGGGTTGAGAGTCAGGGTTTAGAGTGAGGGACAGAGCTGGTCAGGAAGGACTGCTTTTACACAAACCTCTTCAGTTGCTTTCTGAATGGTGGGGACATTTTGAAATGATTAATTTGGGAAAATGTTTTCCTCTGCTTTCCTTTACAAAAGTGTGTATTAAACTTCTGTCAAGTGTTTTTGATTATACTGTATATAAAAATCCTACATTGACTTCTGCATGTTTGGTGCGGTTCATTAATTGTCTTTTAACTTGGTTAATGTTAAGCTAAACTCCTGCAATACATTTAATATACATGATAATTGTTATTCAGCAATGTTCACAATCCATTTTGTAAAAATATAAAACATCCATATTTCTACTAAATTCAAGCCTATTAATGTATTTAACAATGTACATACTGCCCCCGCGGGCTATTCTCTGCTACAACATGTTCAAACCACCAACCCGGTCTCACATCAATGTACAGTGTTGGGGAGTAACGGAATACATGTACCGGCGTTACGTATTCAGAATACAAATTATAGCTAACTGTATTCCGTTAGTTACAATTTTAATAGTTGCTATTTAGTATACAGTTACATTGAAATCAATGGCTAACATGACGATACTTCCGTTTCAGCAGTTTTTTCGTGCTTTCACACCAACAGCATTTAGTGCGCACTAAACGAGTTTGGTCCCTTGGTTCGGTGCGTTGGTCTGAATGCAACCACCTCACTTTGATGTGAACCAAATCAGCCGACCGAGACCTCCCTGAACAGCTGGTCTCGGTTCGCCTCCAAACGAACCCTGGTACGGTTCGCTTGAGATGTGAAAGCGAACGCACCTCGGTCCGATCCAGTTCTACAAAGTACATGCATCTTTGGACGTAACAGGTAACTCCAAGACTAGCAGCAAATTGTCGGACCGTCTGGGAATTTGGACAGACACCCACATAAAACGTATGCTGGAAAAAACACATAAAAATGCGGATGCATTTAACACATTCAGCACCAGGATGAGGCAGAAGGAGTTCGACCGGTCCACTACCGCCCTAGACCTTTTTGTCCAATGATTGAACGATTCTCTCTCTCTCTCTCTCCTCTCTCTCCTCTCTCTCTCTCTCTATATTAAGGCGATTTTATAGGCAACACCTATGCACTTAGTTCAGTGAAAAAAATGTTAGATGTAATAGCAAATATCTTTTGCATGAACATACCCTTATAGTCTTTGTTCCACTACAGCAAATTATATAAAATAGTGCACTTTCAGGGACACATTCGGCCAGTTTGAACAGAAGAACACACCAGAATAGGCCTGTTTAGTCAGCAGGATTTGATGCCGCATTCCTACCATTATACAATGCAATTCAATGTGGAAGTAATCCAAGTATTCAGAATGCAAGACTCAGATTGAGTGATGATAAGGAACACGTTGCATATTACATTTTTCGGCATGTATTCTGTATTCTGTAACTGGATACATTTTAAAAGTATCCTTCTCAACACTGTCAATGTACTATAGCTACGTTGGTTCAAACGGAAAATGTAGTTTGGTGTGAGACTGTTGTCCAAACTGTCCAGCAGAGGGAGCTGTCATACACCTCAATTAATTGTACAGGAATGTGTGCGTGTATTTACATTTTAAAATGTTCATGTGCTGGTCTAGTTTCTGCAAATAACTCTGCCTCCAGCAACCGGATTGGTCAAACCGTATGAAGTGAAAGAAATAAAAGCCCAATTCACCAGATCTGAGGTCAGCTGCCGTCACATTTTGGATCATGAATGTATTGAGGGAACGAGTGAGTTAAATAATAACCACCTGGAACTTGGTGCGTTTCCTGGAGGTCAGAGGATGGCAGGACGCGTGTTAACCTGGTCGATAAGGCCCTGAACCCAGAACCTAAACCCAGACATCCTAAACACAGACCCTGAACCCAGGGGCGTCACCATGCTGTTTTATTCGGGGCTAAAGCCCCGGATTTTATTTAATTATCCCTGAATATAATTTTTGGGTAAAATAAATTAAATAAAAGTAAAAATATTCACAAATATTTATAAGTAGCCTAGTCTAGATAGTCCTTCTGTCAAGAGAATAAGCAGTTTAAAAACATAACCTGTTTTTAAACAGGTTATGCCACCTCAAGTGAATTAACCTCTCCTATCCCCAGTCAGATCTGTGTGTGTGTATAGGTGTGTGTGTGTGTGTATGTGTGTGTGAGCTTGGCTGACAATCCCTTTCTCCTCCATGTCGCGGTTCATGGACTTCAGAGAGTCAAGGCCAAAGTTCCTTTCCCCGAATTCTTCTCAACCATGGCCGAGATATCCCCCACTACGAGTCTTAACTTGTTGTGGAAGTACCAGAGACGTCAGACGCAGTCTTTATGATTCATAATATCATCCGAGGTGCACATAGCTTTTGGCCTTGATATTAGATATAATATTATATAAATACCCATGTATAATATTATTATTATATTATATTATATAGATATAGAGCTCCAGGAGTCCGCAAACGTCAACAATCCCTTCTCCTCCATGCGGTGGTTCAGTCTGACAGCTCATTGGTCAATGGGCAGCAGCTCATTTGCATTAAAGCTACAGACACCAGAAACAGTGCATTCTGAAGGGACTGAAACAGAGAGGAATACTAATAGGAGAATTGTTTTTTCCTAAAAGCTATTTCAGGCAAAGAGCTTCAAAAACATGTTTTCTGGAAGTCAAATACTTTGTTTACTTGTGGGAAAACACCATAATATGTATTGTTTAACATCAAGAAAACAGAGATATAATCTTTCTGCATATCAAATAATAGAATGTATGAATCCTTATTCAGTTCCCCACCCAGCTAGAGTGTAGAACCAAGATGGCTGCTGGCCCAGGACTGATCTGACTGGTTTGGAGACAGTCAGCCTGGGTGACCTGATTGGCTGCCTGGGTCACATGGTGTGCTGAGTGTTGGCTGTGGAAAGCCCCAGTAGCTGCAGCCTGGGTTCCCGCCAGAGACCAGGAGCACCACAACACCAACTGTACAAACTGCCACAACACCGGCCTCCATCTTGTCTCCTGACGTCAAAAGAGTGTACTAAAGTGAGATCATCATCGTGTTGTGTACTAAAGTGAGATCATCATTGTGTTATGTAATAAAGTGAGATCATCATTGTGTTGTGTACTAAAGTGAGATCAGCATTGTGTTGTGTACTAAAGTGAGATCATCATCGTGTTGTGTACTAAAGTGAGATCATCATTGTGTTATGTAATAAAGTGAGATCATCATTGTGTTGTGTACTAAAGTGAGATCAGCATTGTGTTGTATTGTGCACTAAAGTGAGATCATCATTGTGTTGTGTACTAAAGTGAGATCAGCATTGTGTTGTATTGTGCACTAAAGTGAGATCATCATTGTGTTGTGTACTAAAGTGAGATCATCATTGTGTTGTGTACTAAAGTGAGATCATCATTGTGTTGTGTACTAAAGTGAGATCATCATTGTGTTGTATTGTGTACTAAAATGAGATCATCATTGTATTGTGTACTAAAGTGAGATCATCATTGTGTTGTGTACTAAAGTGAGATCATCATTGTGTTGTATTGTGTACTAAAATGAGATCATCATTGTATTGTGTACTAAAGTGAGATCATCATTGTATTGTCTACTAAAGTGAGATCATCATTGTGTTGTGTACTAAAGTGAGATCATCATTGTGTTGTTTTGTGTACTAAAATGAGATCATCATTGTATTGTGTACTAAAGTGAGATCATCATTGTGTTGTGTACTAAAGTGAGATCATCATTGTGTTGTGTACTAAAGTGAGATCATCATTGTGTTGTGTACTAAAGTGAGATCATCATTGTATTGTCTACTAAAGTGAGATCATCATTGTGTTGTGTACTAAAGTGAGATCATCATTGTGTTGTTTTGTGTACTAAAATGAGATCATCATTGTATTGTGTACTAAAGTGAGATCATCATTGTGTTGTGTACTAAAGTGAGATCATCATTGTGTTGTGTACTAAAGTGAGATCATCATTGTGTTGTGTACTAAAGTGAGATCATCATTGTATTGTCTACTAAAGTGAGATCATCATTGTGTTGTGTACTAAAGTGAGATCATCATTGTGTTGTATTGTGTACTAAAATGAGATCATCATTGTATTGTGTACTAAAGTGAGATCATCATTGTGTTGTGTACTAAAGTGAGATCATCATTGTGTTGTATTGTGTACTAAAGTGAGATCATCATTGTGTTGTATTGTGTACTAAAGTGAGATCATCATTGTGTTGTATTGTGTACTAAAGTGAGATCATCATTGTATTGTGTACTAAAGTGAGATCATGGTTGTGTTCTATTGTGTACTAAAGTGAGATCATCGTTGTGTTGTATTGTGTACTAAAGTGAGGTTATCATTGTGTTGTGTTCCCTAGGTGGAGCAGGGTGAAGAGACAACACCGTCACCAGCCTCATGACACCTAAACTGCCAATACAATGGCGTCCAGTGAAGTAAGACCTGTAATGGTGTCGGGAGATTCCAGAGGTACGAGAGCCTCACCGACCACGGTGGCATCCGTGTGTGTGTCTGTGTGTGTGTTCACTCTGAGTACTCTGTGTACTCTGAGTACTGTGTACGCTGAGTACTCTGTCCACTCTGAGTATTCTGTACTCAGAGTGGACAGAGCTCAGAGCTCTCTGTCCATGCTTCATTAAGCTGATTATAATTTATCACTGAGTGAGGTCATGGATCAGCCGCCTATTCAGGGTTGGTCTGGGAGGAGTTTGAACTGGGAGGGGAACTGGTCCATCAGGAAGAAGACTAAGATACTGTAGTCCACTATTATCCGTGATAGATCATAAATATGAATTACTTTGAATCAGTAGGTTGATCATTTTTAAGATTCCTGCTCTATAAGATGCAGCTATGGAGTCAGCTGTCAGGTTGAAGTTAAGAATTACTTTTTCTTCTTGTGCCTTCTTGCGGCCTTGGGTGACTTTAAAGGTACTTGGGACAGAATGAACTGTTGTTATATTTGCAGTCCGGTATTATGATAACATTATTCGGACAGGAATCTTGGTTAGTGGAGACATTTAAACGTCATCTCGTACTGGGTCTTGTACTCGATGAGAGGGTCTATGAATCTGCGTCCAGGAAAGACCACCCTGCCTCTTGTCCAAAGTTAACAGACACAACAGCCCCCTGTGAGCGGAAAAACGCAGCTCATATTAAAGCAGAGTCTGGGAGGAGTATGAACTGGGAGGGGAACTGGTCCAACTGGTTGGACATCATTTCCTTGATATGAGTCAGACGGTTTGTTGTGGCTCACTTCATCACAGCAGGAAGACGACTAAGGTACTGTAGTCCACTCTGATCCATGATAGATCATAAATATGAATAACTTTTAGTCTTATCAATAGGTTGATAGTTAGTTTCCTGTAAACCACATGGTTAAAAACATTAGTCAATGTATGGATGCATTGCTATTTGTCAAAATTACTATTGAATAATTTTGAAGATTCCTGCTCTGTAGAATGCTATGTGTTAGACAGTGGGCTTTGGGGATCGAACCCAGAAACTTTCAGCCTTGACTCAAGCGTCAGGTTGAGGTTAATAATGACTGTCAGATTCAGTATTAGTTCTTAGTCAAAAGTCCTGTGTTACCTTTAAAGGTACTGAGGATAGAATGGACAGTTGTTAGTGTAGTGCGGTATTATTATTACATTATTTCAACAGGAAGATAGCCATCTTGGTTAGTGAAGGTGTTTAAACGTCATCTTGTACTGGGTGTTGTTCTCTGTGGGCCTGCATCATTCTGCAGTAGTATAGGCCTACTCTATATCTGAGAGCATCACTCGTATGAGAGGGACATGACCTTCAAGGTGAATTAACACTGCCGCGACCGCCTCAACACAGAAGTCACTGGTGACAACTGGTTAGTGTTCTTCAGCTCAGCCAATCCCACTGACATCCTCTCACCAGCAGGTGGTGCTGCAGTGCACCTTTTCGAGGGTTTCAAAACGGACCTAGCAAAATGATCCAATTTACTACCGCTGGAGTTGAATGAATCACAGACTGCAGAAGAGTAGACCATTTGTGAATTTTTTTCTTGTGTGTGTGTGTGTGAACTCTGAGTACTCTGTGCACTCTGAGTACTCTGTCCACTGAGTATTCTGTACTCAGAGTGGACAGAGCTCAGAGCTCTCTGTCCATTCTTCATATTTAAAACAGTGATTACTATTCATCACTGAATGAGGTCATGGATCAGCCGCCTATAAGAGGTTAGTCTGGGAGGAGTATGAACTGGGAGGGGAGCTGGTCCAACTGGTTGGTTCACCATTTCCTTGTTAAGAGTCGGATGGTTTGGTTTGGCTGACTTTATCACTGTAGGAAGAAGATACTGTAGTACACTATTATCTGTGATAGATCATAAATATGAATAACTTTTAATCTTATTAGTAGGCTGAACATTTTTAAGATTTCTGCTCTGTAGAATGATACATGTTAGACTGTGGGCTTTGGGGATCGAACCCAGAACCTTCCAGCATGGAGTCCAGAGGCGGAGTCAGACTTTGTGTACATCGGGGGCTTAGCCCAGAGGGGGGTTTGGGAGTCCTCCCCCAGAAAAAATTGAATTTCTAAAATGCGATTTCCTGCATTCTAGTCCATTTTAGGGTGACCTGCTGGACATTGGCAAATCCTAAATCTCTTCTAATTCAAAGCCTACATTTTCAGTTGCAGGGCCTGCTCAAGACAATACTATTTAATGGAAAGATACAATAACCACTTAACTATTGACTTCTAGAGATTTTTATGTAAACTACAATGGGAAAATTGAGAATTATAATTTGAGACTAACTTTCAGTAGATTCAAAGTGCCTTGTCATGTTAAATGCCATTTTTATTTTTTATTTAAAAAAGGAAGAGACTGAAAGGTTTCTCCTATAAGGCAACTTTATTAATGGAAAGAAAACATATTACAAATGCAAAGTATTGTGAAACAAGATTCTCATTCCTTAGTTGGTACATCTCTTTATTGTAAATGAGAACAAATTGAATGACTGAATGAATGAATAAAATATTGAATGAATTATGGTGAGAGACTGATTCAATTAACTGTATTAAAGCTGAGCCAAAATGTTTTAACTGAAGGAATCAAGTCTAAAAATGATTCATCTTTATTCCGACCCCATTTCTTTTTCTCTTATATGTCTGTTCTTCTATGGATTCTTACACTTCTCATTTAATTTCTTCTTCACACTCCATTCCAACTATTGTCTACCCCTACCCCAGTGATTATCCTAGTTGTGGTGGCAACATAAGGCTATACCTGCGTGGTTTGTTAGATTAGCAAACCTGTCAATTACGCTATCCCTGCTTATGACGGACACGTTTTCTCTTTCAATCATCATAACGGCCAGGTCGTTGAGCCTTTCTTGGCCCATAGTGCTCCTAAGCCAAGTGTGAAAGCGCCGCAAGGCACTGAAGGAACGCTCACAGCTACAGCTGCCTACTGGAATAGTCAAAGCAGCTTGAACTACAGCTCTGAGAGTGGGAAACATGTCAGCATCCAGCATTTGGAAGACACTAGCAGTGTCAGGGATGGTCTGGGTTTCCATCTTTCTCCTGATTAATGTTGTACCCACCAGAACTTCTTCTGACCTCAGCTCAATCTTGTAATGGAGGGCAAGGTTTTTGAGGAAATCTTCAGAGAGAAAGACCTCAGATGTTGGGTTGCAGGCTTGAATACCGGACATAATCTCTTCTCCCACACTTGAAAACCGACAGGTGAGCTCCTCCAACATCCTGTCCAGGCATGGATATAAAAGCTGACATTTGAAATCATCTGAGCTGGTCATGCTTGAGGTTGATCCACAGGCTGACTCCACCACAAAATCACCAAAGCGTTTTTGCTTTTGTCTGGGACCAGCTGGAAGCTGAATATGATGTTCCTCACATAAGACCATGGATCTTCTGAACATCTCCTCAGCACTATCATCTGTGCGGAGCCGTTTCAAAGTCTGATGTACTGCCATTTTGTACTGGGCAGCTTTGCCCAAGTCCACACTTTCCCCCTGAAGATACCTGTGTAATCCTTCCGTTATTCCAAGGAGTTTGGAAAACATGAGCAGCATGTACATCGTCTTTGGCCTGCAGAGGTTTGATAGGATCCCCTTGTTCATGGAGGTCTTCGTTGAGCTGAGGCAGGACAGGATGGCAGGAAGGTTTCTCAGCACAGCTTTGATAGACCTCAGCTTGCATGCCCATCGTGTGGTGGAGAGCTGCACCAGTTCAGATGGTGTTAATCCAAGTTCTTTCTGTACTTCTAGGAACTTGTCGTGGTTCACTTGGGAAGTACTGAAAGTGGTGTACAGATTTTCCAACAGCTTAAAATTCTTGGAAGCCGCTGGTACTGCTTTGCATGTATAGCACAAAACAAGATTCAATTGGTGTGCATAGCAGTGCACATATACTGCTTCAGGGTGTAGCTCCCTGAAGCGGGCCTGCACACCCCCCACTTCTCCACTCATGACGGATGCACCGTCATAAGCTTGGGCAACACACAGCAGACCTCCCAACGTGTGTGACTGCAGCAGTTCCTCAATTGCATCTGTAATGGACTTGGCATCAAATCCCTTCAGTTTCCATAGCCCAAGAAAACCTTCTGTGACTTGGCCCTCTTTGGTCACGAAACGCCCACACAGCAAGCTGCTCAGTGTGTCCGTCTCTGGCCTCCTCTGCCATTACAGAGTACATTCCTGCCGCCTTGATCTGCTTCACTATGTTCCCTGTAACCTCTCTTGAAACACTTGTGATCACCTCATTTTGGGAAAATGAGAAAGATAGGTGGCAGCTAAACTGAGTGTAATTTTGTAAAAAAAGATTGAATTCGTAAAGGAACTTGAAGCATTCCAAGAAGTTGCCTTGATTAAGGCTAGACTCTTGCTCATCATGGTCTCTAAATGGAATTCGTTGTTTGCCAAGGAAGGTGGTGATGGCTGCAATTCGCCGAAGGTATTCTCTTCTTTCTAAAATTTCAGCTGCATTTGTAGCATGAAGCTGGGTTATCACATCTCCTTTGCTCTTTGTGGTTTTGAAGCAATGCCAGCAGGACATGGTTGAGACATGGAAGGTTCTCTTTTCATGCTCCCGGAATGTATCCAAAGCCCTTTTCCAGTTGGAAAAACCAGATCCACTGAGTGAATCTTTATTAATGCGTGTATTCTGCTTTCCGAATACACGGCAGGAAAAGCAGAATGCAGAATTGCCCTCCGCAGAATACTCAAACCATTTGAATTGCTCAAACCAATTTTTGTTGAAAGCTCTTTTCTGAGATCCAAACTGGCTAAAGGGATATTGTGACAGGCGCACCTGCTTCGGACCACTTTCTGGAGATCCTAGGTCACACCCTGCCATTCCTCCTGCTGGCCCTAGCTCGGCCTGTTCTTCCACTGCCCTGTTTTGGTCTCCTTCTGGGATCAAACACCTAGCAATTCCACTGGCTGTCCCTTGCTGTGACGTCTCTTCTGCCTCTTCCCTGATTTCACCTGACTCATCTGTGTAACAAAGTAGACTCATAACAATTTGGACTATATAATATGATATGATACAATCTAATTTAAATATATAATATAATATCAGATAATATAATTAATACAACTAGGGCTAAAAGTAGGTCAAAATAAATATATATTTTTTTACATGAATCCATCTAGATTAACAACATCATTAGGCCTACTCACTGACTGAAATATCAGTGCATTATCATTATCAATTTTATTTTAATTTAAAATAATAATGAAAATGCACTGAAGTATTATACATATGCACACAAATAAGTACTACATTGTTTTAGAGGTTTGTCCACATCTATCACTCTGGTAGAACTCATTTAAAAAGGGGTCAAAGTTCAATGAACGTGGATATGGACGCAAGCTGAAAGTCAACAAGACGGTCTAGCACCAGCCACGCATCGGTAACATCGGTAACATGTTGGCTGCTGGTCAAACAGCGAATGCAGCAACGTGATATCTGTACATTTCTTATCTAAATCATTAATAAAGTTTGAGTTTAAAATAACCGACATGTCGGACATAGATATTTTTTACCTCTTCATGATATTCAGTGGACCTCAACATTTAATTTAAGGTAACATTTGGTAACACACAACACTGTACAATATTGCCTGAGACAGAATCGCCATCAGAAAAACGGATTTCTGACATTTTAAGCAACGCTGCTAATCTATTTCGTGTGAAAGGAGTAATTATCATAGCAGCCTAGCTAGCCGAGGCAGGCTAGTTAGCACTAGCACCAGCACATCAAGGTGATCTCACTGAGCTGAAACATTTGACAGGTCATTGGCAGGGGCTGCTGCTACAGTATCACTGGATGTTGGTTTAGAACAATAATTTCTAATGTCCATGGTAATGTTTGTTACACACCCTGAGGCTACTTTAACAAGACTGCTGAGGGACGGGGATGTTTAGAAAACGTCACGTTGTCCTGGCAACCGTTCTATACAACCGAACGAGAGATGGCATTTTCCATTTTTACTTAGGACAGAATGTACAGCTGTTATATTTGTGGTGCAGTATTATGATAACATTATTTAGACAGGAAGACGGCCATCTTGCTTTGTGAAGGTGTTTAAACGTCTTCTCTTACCGGGTCCTGTTCTCTGTGGGCCTGCCTCACAGATCTGGTTGTGATGTCACCACATGAGGAAGTCCATGTATGGTCCTGCCTTCAGAGCGGTTTAACCAGCACAGGGAGCAGTTGGTATGATATCCACACGGTGAACTTGACCTTATCACACATTTTGTAGCGTTTTGAGACCTTCTGTGTTGAATGATGATACATTATTAAAGAGTATATGAGAAACGTCTGGGATTGAGAAGGTGTATGAATCTGCGTCTTGTCCAAAGTTAACAGAGACAACGGCCTCCTGTGAGCGGAATACACAGCTCATATAAAAGCAGAGAGTAAACCAACGCCGAATGGCAGTAGAAACAGTATGGAGTTGTGTTTGTGTCCAGGTCTCCAGTCTACTATGGATGAGGAGAGAGAGGAGGGGGGGCCTGCCTCTAAGACCACTCTGTCTGGGGAACATGGCCGCAGGAGCAAAGCTAAGAGGTAAGAAGAGGATCTCTCTGTCTGTGACTGTTGTCCATCTCAGAGCTCAGCAGTGATACATCATGACTCCATCATTAGTCTGAGTTAAAGCTGTGTGTGTGTGTGTGTGTGTGTGTGTGTGTGTGTGTGTGTGTGTGTGTTGAAGCCCGGAGCAGCAGCAGAGAGCAGACTCCCCTGGACCCAGCTGTGTCTCCATGAAGAGTGACTGCTCTATGGGTACACCATTGGACTTTAAAGATGGATGCCCCTCCAGAAAGAAGAGGTAGGGGTTTTAAACACACGAGGAAAACGAACCAGTTGGTTGTTATCAGACTCTACTGATACTGACGTCTACAAGTCTGGCGAAATATAATTGTGTGTGTGTGTGTGTGTGTGTGTGTGTGTGTGTGTGTGTTCCCCACAGACACCAGAAGAGGTCAAAGGTTACCAGCGCTCAGTCTCTACAGCAGCATCAAACAGAGCTGATCAAGGTGTGTAAATGTCCACCAAGACGTTTGACTTCAGCTCTCCATGGACATTAGAAAGCATCTCTTGTCCAGCGGGACGTGAATCCAGGACAGATGCTTCTGATGTCTCAGTTAGTTCAGAGTAAAGTTCTCCTTGATGTTTGTTCTGTTCCAGAGGGCTGAGGAGAACGCACACGCTTTTCTAGACAAGGAGCTGAAGAAGCTCTGGAGGGATCTCTTCTCAGATTACCCACAATGCTCAGAGGGTCAGAGAGTGGAGGAGGAGGAGGAGGATGGTAAGAAGGAGGAGCAGAGGAGGCGCGCCATAGAGGGAGTGGTGGACATCACAAAGCTCTGCCTGATGGAGATGAACCAGGAGGAACTGGTCGACACACTGGGGGGCGGTAAGAGACTCTTATCTTGAAAACAGATAAGAAATACACATTTTGATGAGTAGCTGGAGATTATTTGTTCTCTTCAGACTAAATGACATAGTGTGAGACTTATACATTTCATACTTCTATGTGGAGAAAATCTTTCCTCTTTGGGGTTAAATGGTTTGATCCAGTATGTAGGGTTGTTGTGGGGTATCAGGTTAAATGGTTTGATCCGGATATGTAGGGTAATGGTGGGGGTCTCAGGTTAAAGAATGTTAAACATCATCATTACCAGCACCAAATCCCCCGACCACATCAACCCCATTCTCGTCCAACTACACTGGCTCAGTGTCCAACACCGGATTGACCTTAAAACCCTTCTGCTCACCGACAAAGCCCTCCACAACGTGGCCCCCACTTATCTCCCCGACCTCCTCCAGGAGGACAGGCCCTGCCGCTCCCTTCGTCATCCTCAGCTGGTCTTCACCGTCCCGACCTCCCGCCTCAGCACCGTGGGTGCTAGGGCTCTCAGCACCGTGGGTGCTAGGGCTCTGAGCTGTACTGAAAGAGACACCCTGAAAACATTCAAACTCTCCTCAAAACACATGTGTTCCCACTGGCCTGCTCGCTGTAATGACCCCCTTCCATGGGTTCCCCTCGTATCCCCGTTGTGCTGCTGTTCTTACCCCCTCCTACCTGGGTCTCCTCACTGTTCTTACCCCCTCCTACCTGGGTCTCCTCACTGTTCTTACCCCCTTCTACCTGGGTCTCCTCACTGCTGTTCTTACCCCCTCCTACCTGGGACTCCTCACTGTTCTTACCCCCTCCTACCTGGGTCTCCTCACTGTTCTTACCCCCTCCTACCTGGGTCTCCTCACTGTTCTTACCCCCTCCTACCTGGGTTTCCTCACTGTTCTTACCCCCTCCTACCTGGGTCTCATGTCTTGTTTTGATCGTGATGTTGGCGATGCAGCTCTTGCCTTTTTTGATGTTTGTTGTTTTATGAATTGTAAGGCGACCTTGGGTGTCATGAAAGGGGCCTTGAAATAAAATGTTATTCAATGTAATTATTATTATTATTAATATTAAACATAAGCTGCAGATCAACAGCAGAATAACTCAGTGGAAGAGATGCAACACTATCTTGTCATATCAGCATTTCATTTTACACCATTTCACTATCATTGTTATTATCATTAGTCCAATCATATTGCTATGGAAAAACCGAAAGGTCCTGAGCATTTTGAATCTGTAACATGCAGTCATTGTCACAACCAGCTTTTCTGACCAAGGTATGAAGCCACTAAATATCATGAAATTGATAATTCTACAGGAAATATTGACTGATGCCAACATTCGCTAACTGATGTCTGTTTTTTTCTCATTTAGGACCTGCTGCTGTTGAGTGCCAACATAAAATCAAGTATCATTTGAAGAAGAAGTTCAGGTGTGTGTTTGAGGGAATCGCTAAAGCAGGTCATTCAACACCTCTGAATGAGTTCTACACAGAGATCTTCATCACAGAGAGAGGCAGTGGAGAGGTCAACAAGGAACATGAGGTCAGACTGATTGAAACTGCTTCCAGGAAACCAGTCAAGGAGGAAACACCGATCAAATGTGAAGACATCTTTAACCTGGAAAAAGATAAACCAATCAGGACAATAATGACAACTGGAGTGGCCGGTATTGGTAAAACCATCTTAACACACAAGTTTAGTCTAGACTGGGCTGAAGAAAAAGCCAACCAGGACATACACTTCACATTTCTCCTCACTTTCAGAGAGCTGAATTTACTGAAAGGGGAACACTTTAGCTTGGTGGAACTTCTTCATCACTTCTTTATTGAGACCAAAGAAGCAGGAATCTGCAGATACGACGGGTTCCAAGTTGTCTTCATCTTGGATGGACTGGATGAGTGTCGACTTCCTCTGGACTTCCAGAACAACAAGATATGGAATGATGTCACAAAGTCCACCTCGGTGGACATGCTGCTGACAAACCTCATCAGGGGCCACCTGCTTCCCTCTGCTCGCATCTGGATAACCACACGCCCTGCGGCAGCCAATCAGATCCCTGCTCATTGTGTTGACATGGTGACAGAGGTCAGAGGGTTCACCGACCAACAGAAGGAGGAGTACTTCAGGAAGAGATTCAAAGATGAGACGCTGGCCAGGACAATCATCTCCCACGTCAAGAAATCACAAAGCCTCCACATCATGTGTCACATCCCAGTATTCTGTTGGATCACTGCTACAGTCCTGGAGGACTTTTTCAAAACATCCCAGATAGGAGAAGAGACGCCCAAGACCGTGACTCAGATGTACAGCCACTTCCTGAGGGTTCAGTCCATACAGGGGGACAGGAAGTATCATTCGTTTGCTGAAACAGATACACGCTGGACTTCACAGAGCAGGGAGATCATTGTTTCTCTGGGAAAACTGGCTTTTAACCAGCTGGAGAAAGGCAACCTGATCTTCTACGAGGCAGATATGGCAGAGTGTGACATCAATATCAGAGCAGCCTCAGTGTACTCAGGAGTGTTCACCCAGATCTTTAAAGAGGAGTGTGGGCTGTACCAGGACAAGGTGTTCTGCTTTGTCCATCTGAGCATCCAGGAGTTTCTGGCTGCCCTTTATGTGTTTTGGTCCTTCATCCATAATGGTGTCAATCTGCTCTCAGAAGAACCACCAACCTCCAGGGAAGATGAACTCCTCCTCTACCAGAGTGCTGTGGACAAGGCCTTACAGAGTGAGAACGGACACCTGGACTTGTTCATCCGCTTCCTTCTGGGCCTCTCTCTGGAGACCAATCAGATTATCCTACGAGGTCTGCTGGGACAGACAATAAGTAGCTCACAGACAAACAAGGGAACAGTGTCTTACATCAAGGATAAGTTAGGTGGTAATCTCTCTCCAGAGAGAGGCATTAATCTGTTCCACTGTCTGAACGAGCTGAACGACCGTTCTCTAGTGGAGGAGATCCAACAGTCCCTGACATCAGGAAGTCTCTTCAAAACACATGTCTCTCCTGCTCAGTGGTCAGCTCTGGTCTTCATCTTACTGACATCAGAAGAGGAGCTGGACATGTTTGACCTAAAGAAATACAAAGCTTCAGAGGAGGGTTTTCTGAGGCTGCTGCCAGTGATCAAAGCCTCCAAGAGATCTCTGTAGGTTTACTCATAATGATGTATGACACACACAATACACAACACAATACACCTGATAGTAGAATATATAAGATATAACTAACAAAACATATCTGTAGGTTCACTAATAACATGTATTACAATAAACCAACTAACCAACTTTTCTAATAAAGATGAAGACAATAACTTAATTATGTTAAAAGTAAAAGTTACACAGATTATTAAATGAACATTTAAGGATCAAATGTAGTTCAATTAATAAAACATATTTTATTACAGCTTTTCACACGTTGTAGCAAGCAATAACGGCCAATAACGTAATAACTGCCAATAACGTAATAATTTAAATGTAATGAAGCCAATAACATAATAACTTGCTAATAGTGTGATAAAGTTGTTGAAACAATAATGTAATAACTTGTTACATTATTGGCTGGTTATTACGTTATTTGCCTTGTATAAAAAAAAAAACCTTGAAAATATAATAACTGAGCCAATAATGTAATATATGAGTTATCACTGAGTTATCACAAAATTGTTGAGCCAATAACGTAATAACTTTTTGCCAATAATGTAATAACTTATTACGTTAATGGCTGCTTGTATTAAATAAATACTTTGAAAATGTAATAACTGAGCCAATAACATAATAAATGAGGTATCACTGTATTTTATTTTCAATTTCTGGAGAGAAACAGTCACACTTAGCCTTGTTATTGTATCTTGCGTCACACGCTTAAATATCTGACCTTACAGTTACCCCTCCAACCTCATACCCCCCTCCAGAGGATGCCTTACAGGAGCAAAGAGTGAATTTGGATTTATATGTAACTCTAAGGTTCCGCTATAGTAGAGCTTCGAAAAGCTCACGACTCCGTTGAATTGTCTGCGTGGTCACGGAGTTGGATGCACGGAGTTCAATAACGGAACCCTAATAGTTGCATATAAATCCAAATTCTAACTGTCAAGTGTGACAGCTTCTCTCCAGAAATTGAAAATAAAATACAGTGATACCTCATTTATTACGTTATTGGCTCAGTTATTACATTTTCAAAGTATTTATTTAATACAAGCAGCCAATAACGTAATAAGTTATTACATTATTGGCAAAAAGTTATTACGTTATTGGCTCAACAATTTTATTACATTGTTGGCAAGTTATTACGTTATTGGCTTTATTACATTTAAATTATTACGTTATTAGCTTTATTAAATTTAAACTATGAAGTTCTTGGCTGTTATAACGTTATTGGTTGATACACACGTCCTTCATTAAGTTTAAAGTAAAAGATATAGGTAATTTTAATGACACTTCCTAACATATGGTGTTTATTGTGTGTGCAGGCTGAATATCTGCCATCTGTCGGAGAGATGCTGTGAAGCTCTGGCCTCAGTTCTCAGATCCAACTCCTCTAGTCTGAGAGAGCTGGACCTGAGTACCAATGATCTGCAGGATTCAGGAGTGAAGCTGCTCTCTGCTGGACTTGGGAGTCCACACTGTACACTGGAAACTCTCAGGTCCGTTTTACCCAATGGTCAAACAGTTACACCACAAGGTTCAATATCAGAAGACATTTAACAGATTTACAACCATAAAAGTGTGCACGTAAAGTGAAGCAGCACGCAACTGACACACCCAAGCGCACAAATGCTGTCTAAAGGTACGGCCACACTGAACGTGTTAAGCGCGTTAGAGGCGTAGAAAATCTGCATTTTTGCATAGGGAACCATTGGTTTAGGCGCGTAGATGCGTTACACGCGCTAAAGCAGCGCGTTAGGCGTGTTAGACGTGTTTTACGCACCTAAATAATGCCGTGTTCTTGAAGAAAGTAGTCTAAACTGGATTGCTTTTAACTCACTTTATTTGTTAAAGTATTTCGGTATGGTAACTATGAAGCAAAAGGAGGGGAATTGTATTCAACACACGCGTGGAGCGACCTATCTTCTAGGCACGGAGCTACCAACGTGTCTGCCATTGGTTTCTGACCTCTTCTGGCTCCCGCTCTGCGTTTGTATCAAGTAGGCGTGGCCTATGTGTTGGCTCCGCCCTCCTCATCTGTCTAAAGATGCTGCCTTCTGTGGCTGGAGTAGTTATTGCAGCTTGTATGTTGGGTCCTGCTCCCCTTGTGGCTATGTAAAGTAATTACAACTTATGTGTTTGATCCTGAACCCATGTGGCTATGTGGGGGAAATGCATCTTATGTGCTTAATTTCCGTGGCAATAACGCGCCCAACGCACCTAACAGATTTACATCAATAAAAGTACGGCCACACTGAACGCGTTACGGGTGTTAGAGGCGTAGAAAATCCGCATTTTTGCATTGGGAACCTTTGATTTGGGCACGTAGATGGGTTACACGTGCTAAAGCAGCGCGTTAGGCGCGTTAGACGCATTTTACACACCTAAATAACGTGCCCAACGCACCTACATACGTGCAGAGTTCAAAAAATTTTACTTTTTACACTCCTACGCGTGACGCTTACCAACTACAGGAGTGCCTGTAGTTGGTGTCCTGACGGGAGATCCTGGCACCAACCCGGGATAGCAGGTCATCGAACATGGCCCCAGGCAACCCAAAATACCGCTGGAACCGGCCGTCATCCAGACAAAAACAAAAACCCTCCCACAACAAATACAGCGCAGCGATGGTGGTGATCTCAGCCATGTTTGTGGAGCAAAAGAGAAGGAGCGGGGTAAAATAAGTTTTGGGCGGGCTCATCTAGCATCGTAGGCGCGTTGAACCATTTTTGTGACACACATTGATGAAGCAGTGGGTTAGGCCTAATCATACTCGCGTAACGCGTTCAGTGTGGCCGTACCTTTAGTTCTCGTGCTCGCAAAGTGTTTTCCTGATCGCTATGATGTTTATTTTCCTCACAACACAATATACATAATATTGGAGCAAAACTTCAAATTATCTAAAAAACATCGCTTAAGATTAACTGATAACATTACAATGCATGAAATACATAATACTGCAACAAAAAGTAATATTAATATACAAAACGACTTTTCAAACGCTGCAAAACAACTATCTTATTGTTATACATTTTACATCCAATTTGAATAACCACAATTTCTTCATTATGTAATAAGTTGAAGATGTAAGTTATTTTAATTACAGTTCCTAACCTGTTCTCTTTATTTTGTGTGAAGGCTGAAGGGCTGTGATCTGTCAGAGAGATGCTGTGAAGCTCTGGCCTCAGTTCTCAGCTCCAACTCCTCTAGTCTGAGAGAGCTGGACCTGAGTACCAATGATCTGCAGGATTCAGGAGTGAAGCTGCTCTCTGCTGGACTGGGGAGTCCACACTGTACACTGGAAACTCTCAGGTCAGTTTTACCCAATGGTCAAACAGTTACACCACAAGGTGCAATATCAGAAGGGATTTAACAGATTTACATCCATAAAAGTGCACACATAAAGTGAAGCAGCAAGCAACTGACATCCCAAATGCTGTCTTAGTTCTCGTGCTCGCAAAGTGTTTTCCTTATCGCTATGATATTTATTCTCCTCAAAACACAATAAACATAATATTGGAATAAAACTTCCAATTATACACAAAACATTGCTTTAGATGAACTAATAACATGTATTACAATACAATACATAATATACATAATACTGCAACAAAAAGTAATATTAATAGACAAAAAATAATTTCCAAACACTGCAAATATATAGTGCTTTTCTAACCATTAGCCACCCAAAGCGCTTCACAATATTGCCACACACACACACACACACACACACACACACACACACACACACACACACACACACACACACACACACACACACACACACCTTGCTCAAGCACACCTCAACACTCAGCTAGGAGGAGCGGGGATTGAACCAGCAACCTCCAGGTTACCAGCCAACCCGCTATTCCCTCCTGAGCTACTGCCGCCTCTTCACAACAAATTTCATATAGTTATACATTTTACACCCAATATTGAATAACCACAATTTCTTCAATATGTAATAAGTTTACGATGTAAGTTATTTTAATCACAGTTCCTAACATGTTCTCTTTGTTTTGTGTGAAGGCTGAAGGGCTGTGATCTGTCAGAGAGATGCTGTGAAGCTCTGGCCTCAGTTCTCAGCTCCAACTCCTCTAGTCTGAGAGAGCTGGACCTGAGTACCAATGATCTGCAGGATTCAGGAGTGAAGCTGCTCTCTGCTGGACTGGGGAGTCCACACTGTACACTGGAAACCCTCAGGTCAGTTTTACCCAATGGTTAAACAGATACACCACAAGGTGCAATATCAGAAGACATTTAACAGATTAACATCCATAAAAGTGTGCACGTAAAGTGAAGCAGCACGAAACTGACACCCCCAAGCGCACAAATGCTGTCTAAAGGTATGGCCACACTGAACGCTTCATGCTCGTCAAAGGCGTAGAAAATGTGCATTGTTGCATTGGGAACCATTGGTTTAGGGAGTAGATGCGTTACACCCGCTAAAGTAGCGCTTTAGGCGCGTTAGACGCATTTTACGCACCTAAATAACCCGCCCAACGCACCTACGTGCCCAACACACCTATGCGCAGAGTTCAAAAAATGGAACTTTTTATGCTTCTACGCGTGAAGCTTAGCCGCGATAGCCAATTAGCGTTGAGCTTGAACCGACGTCACCGGCAGAGCGACGGAGGACAGGCGCTCTGCAGCTGATATGGAGCGCCTGTAGTTGGTGTCCTGACTGGAGATCCTGGCACCAACCCGAGCAAGCAGGTCATCGAACATGGCCCCAGTCAACCCAAAATACAGCTGGAACCGGCCGTCATCCAGGCGGAGTTCCTGGAGGAGGTGGTGAAACTCACCCAGCTGTGAGCGCCTACGGAGGATGTCATGCACCCAAACACGACGGCGTTTGGGTTTCCTGCTCTCCTCGAACCCTTACAACAAATATAGCGCAGCGATGGTGGTGATCTAAGCCATGTTTGTGGAGCAAAAGAAAAGGAGCGGGGGAAAATACGTTTTGGGCGGGCTTATCTAGCTCCGTAGGCGCGTAAGGCGCGTTGAACAATTTTTGTGACACACAATGATGAAGTGGCAGGTTAGGCCTAATCCTACGCGCGCAACGCGTTCAGTGTGGCCGTACCTTTAGTTCTCGTGCTCGCAAAGTGTTTTCCTGAACGCTGTGATGTCTATTCTCCTCACAGCACACTATACATAATGATGGAATAAAACTTCTAATTATATGCAAAACATCGCTTTAGATTAATTGATAACATTACAATACATAATATACATAATACTGCAACAAAAAGTAATATTAATATACAAAACGACTTTTCAAACGCTGCAAAACAACTATCTTATTGTTCTACATTTTACACCATATTTCAGTAACCACAATTTCTTCATTATGTAATAAGTTGAAGATGTAAGTTATTTTAATCACAGTTCCTAACCTGTTCTCTTTATTTTGTGTGAAGGCTGAAGGGCTGTGATCTGTCAGAGAGATGCTGTGAAGCTCTGGCCTCAGTTCTCAGCTCCAACTCCTCTAGTCTGAGAGAGCTGGACCTGAGTACCAATGATCTGCAGGATTCAGGAGTGAAGCTGCTCTCTGCTGGACTGGGGAGTCCACACTGTACACTGGAAACTCTCAGGTCAGTTTTACCCAATGGTCAAACAGTTACACCACAAGGTTTAATATCAAAAGACATTTAGCAGATTTACATCCATAAAAGTGCACACGTAAAGTGAAGCAGCACGCAACTGACACCCCCAAGCGCACAAATAATGTCTTAGTTCTCGTGCTTGCAAAGTGTTTTCCTGATTGCTATGATATTTATTCTCCTCAAAACACAATATGCATAATATTGGAATAAAACTTCTAATTATATACAAAACATTGCTTTAGATGAATTAACAACATGTATTACAATACAATACATAATATGCATAATACTGCAACAAAAAGTAATACTAATATGCAGAACGATTTTCAAACACTGCAAAGCAAATG
This sequence comes from Pollachius pollachius, assembly GCF_949987615.1. Taxonomy (NCBI): domain Eukaryota; kingdom Metazoa; phylum Chordata; class Actinopteri; order Gadiformes; family Gadidae; genus Pollachius; species Pollachius pollachius. The sequence continues at coordinate 65,788 of NW_027641387.1, forward strand.
GACTGCATTTATATAGCGCTTTTCTAACTATTGAGACACACACACACACACACACACACACACACACACACACACACACACACACACACACACACACACACACACACACACACACACCTCAACACTCAGCTAGGAGGAACCGGGGATTGAACCAGCAACCTTCAGGTTACCAGGCAACCCGCTCTACCTCCTGAGCTACTGCCACCCCTTTACGACAACTTTCATATAGTTATACATTTTAGATCCAATATTTAATAACCACAATTTCTTCATTATGTAATAAGTTGAAGATGTATGTAATTTTAGTCACAGTTCCTAACCTGTTCTCTTTATTTTGTGTGAAGGCTGAAGGGCTGTGATCTGTCAGAGAGATGCTGTGAAGCTCTGGCCTCAGTTCTCAGCTCCAACTCCTCTAGTCTGAGAGAGCTGGACCTGAGTACCAATGATCTGCAGGATTCAGGAGTGAAGCTGCTCTCTGCTGGACTGGGGAGTCCACACTGTACACTGGAAACTCTCAGGTCAGTTTTCAGCCTCTTCAAACTGGGTCTTGGGGTTGTTTAATATGTAAGGGATGGTCAATGACTAGTTGGACCATTATTGAAAAGAACATACAAAACGGTATGCATGTTATATGTTATGTAACTCTACCCCGCTGATGTGAGGGTTAGGGTGTGGTTGAAAATAACCGAGTTCTATCACTTCAACTAACTAATTCTAACTCACAAACTAAGCTGTTTCCCATATGAGATGTCCACCCACGACCGGTCAGTCGTAAATTCCTTTAAGCAACAACAACTAATCTAAAACACCAGGTTGAGGTCAGCATGCCTTGACCCCAGACTCTCTGGCGCTGTGTCAAGCCTTGGAGGTGTTTTAGACGCTTTCTACTATTAGATATATAGACCTATTAATAATCATAGTTTGCCATAAAAATGTAATCTTTAATTTCTTCCATAAGGGGTTGACCTGTTAACTACTAGTATGTTATGTTTGTTATAGGTTATGTAAGTCTGGCCTGCTGATGTGAGGGTTAGGGCTTGACCTGTTAACTACTAGTATGTTATGTTATATGTTTTGTAACTCTGGTCAGTTGATGTGAACTGAGGAGTTGTCATTAGCGTAGACATGGGGACGAGGCTTTAGCCGTGCTGTGATCTGAATATAATGCACACCTCACCATAGAAAATCACTGGCCGTGGTAAAGTGAATCATATTGAACATTAAAGATGGTCTTTATTAACTTCACATTAGTTTGGTGTAATGCTGCTCATGTTTGATGCATTTCTGTTGCTCTTTTGCCTGCTGACAAAACTCTCCCTGGTTCTACACAATGTTAGAACCTGTGAAGAAACGGTCTCAGCGTACCAAACACAGCGGACTTCTCCTGACTCTAACCAAACACACATCCAAGTGTGTTTGGTTAGAGTTGCACATCCAAGTGAAGGAAGTTCTGATGTCTGTGATGATGTCATCTCCCCACTTCCTCTTCCTGTTCTCCTTGTCCTCCAAATGGAATGAATACGCTTTATAAATGTGGTTACTTTAGTATGAACTGCTCTCAACCAGAATAAATATAATAAAGTGTGTGTGTGTGTGTGTGTGTGTGTGTGTGTGTGTGTGTGTGTGTGTGTGTGTGTGTGTGTAGCTTGTCTGGCTGCCTGGTCACACAGGAAGGCTGTGCTTCTCTGGCCTCAGCTCTGAGCTCCAACCCCTCCCATCTGAGAGAGCTGGACCTGAGCTACAATCACCCAGGAGACTCTGGAGCTGCGCTGCTCTCTGCTGGACTGGAGGATCCACGCTGGACACTGGACACTCTCAGGTATGGAGAGGACAGCTCACCACTCAGGGACAAAGTCTCCTACGAGGATTCAAGCCGCTGCTAGATGAAGTGGTTTGAAGATGCAGCTGTCACTCATGTTGTGTAGAAAGTGATGAGACGGCAGATGATGAAGGTGAATGTTTCAACATGCTGCTCTCACTTTGTTTCCCCCCCAGTGTGGAGCACGGTGGAGTGTGGAGGCTGAAACCAGCTCTAAAGAAGTGTTAGTGTTTGTTTCGTTTATGTATATGTATTTATATATACATACATATCTATATACATACATACATGCATGTAAACATACATGCATACATACAAGTTTTGACAGTTAATTTCCAGCCTGTCTGTGTGTGTATGATGATATAGATATGAATCCTAGCCAAGTGCCCCCAGTGATGTGTATATGTATGTGTAGGTGAGTAGGTGTATGTCTGAGTACATGTCTATAATAAATGAACCAGTTCTATGGTTCATCAGTCCATCTCCAGCCTGTATGTGGGCTCAGCTCCTTCAGTCTGTTCTTTAAACAGGTGTCCCTTTGGAGGTTGAGTGACATGTATGTGTATTGAGAAATCCAAAAGTGGAATATCTTGGAAGATATTACAAATATTATTTAGGTATTTCATGGGTGTAATAAGCTCATCATAACAAACATTTTGATGTATGATATGTTAATGTAAAGTAAATATTGAGGGAGTAAATGCACTTTATACATTTGTTCTCATTTCAATGTTTTGATTGGGACAGCCACTCACACACACATGGGATTTCCAATCAACTTTAACTTTAATTATCTTAAACACAATGTGTCCTATTGCTTAGAAAATATACAGCACATGATTCCAATATAGTACCTATCATATGATGTTTTTTTTGTCTTTCTATGTTAATGTTTGAAGAAGAGAGAGTGATCACAAAAAGAGTCTGTAAGAGAATAAAGAGAAGAAGAGCGCAGGAGAACAGTACCAGTGATGATGATGATGATGATGATGATGATGATGATGAGGATGAAGAGCGGTTCAGCAGCTCATCATGTCTGGTTCTCCCTCAGATGCCTGTGAACTCACCCTGGACCCCAACACGGCCAACAGACTCCTCTCTCTGTCTGAGGACAACAGGAAGGTGACGCTGGTTAGAGAGGACCAGTTGTATCCGGATCACCCAGAGAGATTTGACTCCCAGCCCCAGGTGTTGGGTAGAGAGGCTCTGACTGGCCGCTGTTACTGGGAGGTAGAGTGGGAAGGACCTGTTGAGATAGGAGTGACATACAGAGGAATCACAAGGAGAGGATGGAGTCCTGACAGCGGGCTTGGACTGAACAACAAGTCCTGGTGTCTTCATTGTTATGATGGTCGTTACTCTGCCGAGTACAACGGTAGGAGAACAGCCCTCCCTCTCCCCCCCGCTGGCTCCACCAGAGTAGGAGTGTATCTGGACCGGCCTGCTGGCTCTCTGTCCTTCTACAGAGTGTCCCCAGGTGGAGGAGGGTCCTCAGACACACTGACACACCTCCACACCTTCTGGTCCTCCTTCACCCAGGAGGACCTCCTCCCGGGGGTGGGGTTATGGTGGGGGGGGGCAGCGTCTCTGTGATCCCTCAGCGGTAGGGGGGGTCCTCAGTGGTCTCTGCCCTCTGTGGTTGAAAAAAAAAAAAGGCGGTGGGGAGGAGGACCGCACACACACACACACAAACATACACATACGCATACACACAAACACACATAGACACACACCCACACACAAACAGACATACAGACACACATATATACAGCATATATTGCTGCTTCTATTGTTTTAGCCCTTGTGTTTTTTGTGTACATGTAAGGGACTATTTTTCTGTAAAGGGACATTAGCACCCCCTATCGCCTATTGACAGTACTTCAGGTAGGACGTTCCTCCCTCAGCCTCCATTGACTCCCATTAATTCCCCCTAAAGTCACATAATCCTGATTCACGACCTGATTTAAAGCAGATTTTATATTTTATTCATAATAACCAAGAGATCTATGGGATAATGTTGCATGTTGTAAATGGCTTAAGACTGAATCTTGATTTTTCGTGTTCTGATGGGAACCAAGCGTCCGCAGAACATGTTCAGTTATTAAAGATATGTGCACACCTGTTGATGATTTGTAAAGTCTGCTGCTTCTATTGTTTTAGTCCTCCTGTTTATTGTGTACATGTAAGGGACTATTTTTCTGTTGTATTTGTTAATGAAGCATAATTGCAATAAACAACTCGGTGGATCCAACTGAATGTTCTCGTTTGTTCAGCCGATGATTTTGTGTTTTATTAGTAAATAATGCTTCAATAAGCGCCTTAAGAATAATAATATATTAATCAGAAATTATAAATTATTATATTATATAATAATTTAATTTTGTGTTCGTCGTTCGTTCGTTGTGGGCTCTGTTTGCGGTCGTCCTCTCACAAATACTATTTCGATACACTATTACTATTTATTTTATTTATTAAGATTCATAAAATCTTCTGGAGGCGCACACAGCTTTTGGCCATGATAATATATATTATATGATATAGATATCTTTGTATAATATGATATAATTGAGATATAGAGCTCCAGGACTGCCGCCGGAGCACCCGGAGTGTTCTAGAATATTTACAGAACACGGCCAAAGGCTGTGTGCGCCTCACCATTACGATACAGCCACTGTAAACAGAGCGCATGGTACCGTGGCCCCAAGCCGCTCAGGGCCACACCCCCACCCTCCTCCTGGACCCGCCTCTAAAAACGTCACGGTTGTGGAGAGCTCATTGTGGGACTGGCTCGTGGTGGCTGTAATTCTGCAACAAGGCTGAATTTCTTGAACGTCTTCAAATACTGTATTAAGGGCCCACTAACACCTATATAAAAGCATCCATAAAGTAGCATGCCATGGGACCTTTAATGTCTTCTCATTCCTGCGCTTCTGAACTTTGCTGCGACATTTACATTTTACATTAAAGGCATTTAGCAGACACCTACAATAAGTCAAAGAAGAAAGAAACAACAATATATCTCTGTCGGTACAGTAAGGATGTTAGAACCAAGTGCCAAGCACTAAGAATCGCTAGGTTAACCCATTCCCTGAATACAACAGAGATAGTGAGAGACTCTCTCCCCCTCCATCCCTCCTCTCCTCCCTCCCTCCCCCATCTCTCTCTCCTTCTCTCCCCCCTCCCTCTCTCCCCCCCTCCCTCGTACCAGCGCCGGCGTCTCCCCGATGAGCGGCCAACCGCTCGGCGAATCCCTGGCCAACCCCCTGGGTTCCTCCAGCTGGACCCCGATTACCTCAGTGGCGGCAGCGACCCCTCCCTCCCCCCTCCCTCCTCCCAACCCTCGCCCCTCTGGGCCTCCCTCCCCCCTCTCGCGGCGGTTGTGTTGCGTCTCGTGTCGTGACTATCCCGACGTCTGCGTCTGTGTCGGTCTCGTTGCCGTGGCGCCCCCGGGACGAGTCGCCGTGGGTTACACCGCCGCGGCTGCTGGCTCTGTTTGTGTTCGTCTGCCAGCGAGTGAGACGGCTCTGTGGTCCAGATGTGGTGCTGGGGGGGGGGGATGCGGGTCTGCAGGTCGGGGTTAGCGAGGGGGCGGGGGGCGGGGGGCGGTTCTCCTCTCGGGGGATTTGCGCCGAGCCTTGGGGGCTTTGAGTCGTGTGCTGCACGGCACGAGCTCTGGTGTGTGACCGGCGCGCTCGGGGTCACGTGTGTGCTCCGTGTGTCGCTCAGGGTCACGTGTGTGCTCTGTGTGTCGCTCAGGATCACGTGTGTGCTCCGTGTGTCGCTCAGGATCACGTGTGTGCTCCGTGTGTCGCTCAGGGTCACGTGTGTGCCCTGTGTGTCGCTCAGGGTCACGTGTGTCGCTCAGGGTCACGTGTGTGCCCTGTGTGTCGCTCGGAGTCACTTGTGTGCTCTGTGTGTGCGTTAACTGTGTGTTACCAGACCCCGTCCCCACCGCCGCCGCCTGGGGGCTGTGTGTTCTGCGGGGGTCGGGGGTCGGGGGTCGCGTGGATGGCGGTGTGCGCGTGTCTGAGGTCACGTGGGTTGTGCGTCTGCTCTCGGTCACGCTCTGCGTGCTGGGTTTGTAGTCCGTAGTGCTTGTGATGTGTGTCAGGGTCGGTGTTGTTGTAGTTCTTGTTGTAGGGGTTATGTGGAGGACCTCCTTCTTCTCCTCCTGCATTGCCTCGCCCTCTCCGGAACCCTCCATGTTCCCCTCCAATATCGCGGTCTTTCCGATAAACGACTCTTTATCGGAAAGACCGGATAGACTCTTCTCCGACGTTTGCGTCTGTCGGACCGTGTTCGCCGCCGTGATGCCGCTCTGACCGGTTTTATCGCGGACCTTGGCCAGGATGTCCGCCCATTTCCGCAGGTCGATCTTGTTGCTCTCCATGTTGACCCTCCGGCGCACGTCCGCCGCGGGCTTTCTGGCTTCGACGCGAGGCTGGACGGGTTCCCGCGGCACCGCCAGCCTCCTCCATGTCGTCCTGAACGGATGTGCCACCCTCCTCCCCGGGATAGGACCCCTGCGTCTACTGACATCCGGTTTGATCGACTTCCTGCCTTGATCGTCCCCGGATCCGTCCACGGACTCCTCGGTCCACACCTTAATCCTCATGCGGAGTCCGGACGCCGACTGCGGCGACTTTGCCGACTTCCTCTGCGTCGTTCTCCTCATCCCGGCCTGGGTGTCTGGTCACGTTGACCTCCATGGCGAGCGTGTCCACACCGTGTCGGTTACAGCGACACATTTTGTAATAGCCGCTGTCCGACAGCAGACCCTGCGGTACTCGCAGAGAGCCGTTGGAGAACACAAACGCACTGGAGGTGTTCGCCGCGTGGCTGACGATGTGGCGCCCGGGGAGGATCCAGTGGATCTCCGCATCCGGGGCGGCGGTGGACTCGCACGGAAGGGCGATGGGCTCGGAGGGACGTTTGTGAGCATGTTTGTACATTGAAGAACAGATTCATAGATCGGTATCGACACTGATACTACTTATATATTACTGGTAGACTGCCACACACTTATTGTATGTTGTACGCACTTATTGTATGTTGTGCGTCCTGGATCTTAATGTAGGCACTTATTGAGTGTTTGTACTCTTCCTCACTGTATTCGGAGAGCGTGTGTGTGTGTGTGTGTGTGTGTGTGTGTCTGTGTGTTTGTGTGTCGTCCTGCACCAAGACAGGGTGTGTAATTACACAGAAGGTTTTGTGTGTTTGTTTTGTGCGATGCATAATTCCCACAGTGGAGAATAGAGCATCGCTAACTAGCGGCTAGCTCTCCAAAACAACAGCAACACTGCAATTACAGATGAAAGATACGTGTGTGAGTGTGTGTGTGTGTGTGTGTGTACATTACAAATTAACACATTTCGGGGGGTTAGAGGTGGATAGTGAAAGAGATAGAGAAAGGGAGACGGACAGATACATAAACACATAAAACTTGTTTATTCTCTCAATCCCTTTCCTCAGCAGACGATCTTCCCGACCAAAAAAAGCGAAAGACCTTCAAAACCTGCACAGCGGGAAATTACCCTAAAAAATAAAACCAATTAAAACACAAAAAAAATAACAATGTTATCAATGGCGTCATCAATGGCCAAAAGATTCCCTTTCACCTGCTCAGGTGGTTCCTGGTTTGGCAGTGAATCAGATGCGGCGTGATTAGGAGTCAGCATGCCCTAACCCAGAGACCCCGGGGGCAACGAGGCTTCAGTCAAAACAGATTGAATCTAATTAAGGAACTATTTGTATAGTGTGGAGGTTTTTCTTTATTCATTTTTTTATTTGATCAATTACTTTACCGAAAGCTTGTCTTTGCGATGTTTACAACACTTTGTGTAGGGGAGGATGGAAGCGGCCGTTTAGCACCCCCTACATACAACGCCAGTTTGGCACCCCCTAGTGGTCGGATACCAGAACAGCGAGTTTCACCAAAGGAGTCTCCTGTGCTTCTACTTCTAGTTGCATTAGATTGAGTTGGATCGCTTTAGATTGAAGTGGATCTCTAGTGGCTTTAAATTGAGTTGGATCTCTTTAGATTGAACTGGATCTCTAGTGGTCTAGTGGACACTCATAACACATATCAACTTGCGTGCGACACGTTCCCTACTGATTCTAAACTGGAGTTGGGAGAAAGTGAAAAAGAAGTCTGAATGGAGCTAGATGACGTAAGGGCACGGACCCGTGAAAACAAGGTGCGTAAAACGCCTCAAAACGCACCTGGGCCGACGGACGCGTTCCGCCCGCAGCACATGACGGATGAAGCAGACTCGGAGAACGCGGTAAAAGCAGCGACCTCGTCAGAAGAGACTCACGTCCAGGCCCAGCGGGAGGGCCAGCTCCGGAGTCCTGGTCCCCAAGGTGTAGTGGCTGGGTCGGCGAGGCTCCGGGCCCCCCACAGGAGGGCCATAGGGGCTGGAGTCAGGTCTATAGCAGGGCCGGCGGTAGCCAGGGGCAAGGGTGGCCTCAGCCCACCAAAATGTGCGCCCTGCCCACCCAATCACAATGGAAGAAAATGTCTTGTTTTGTTTCTTTCATTTTTTTGTTGGAAGTCCAGGGCCTCGTTTTCCGATAACGCTCGCTTTGCTTGTTTGATCATTCTCACGATAGATCTTGCGAACCAATCGGGAACTTCTTTGGAGCGTTTCCCGAAACTACTAACTACTAAACTAACATGAACGTGCTTTCAATGCACTCACGACGTTTGTAGGATTGTACCTGTCCACTGACAGGGTGCTGAAACGGGCAATGACGAAGGGGGAGACGCAGGAATGTCACAGGAAAAGGACGTACTTACTATACATAGTTTGATTAGGGCGTTCCAATAACGATCGCGGTAAAAGAAGTGTACTGAAGGGACCCGGATGGTGTACTCAAAACGGTAAGGGCGCATTCCAAACAGTCTTTATAGGTCCATGGTCCGCACGTATTCAGGCCAGGGCGCATTCACACGACCTCCCTCGGTCGACGGATGACCGAGGGGACTAGTCTGTACTAGTTTGTAGACGCAGCAAAATGGATACGACACTGAAGTTAGCCCCACATTCATTGCAGCCCCATATTCGCCGATCAGGCTCCTCTTAAGTTTCGATTCCACCTTAAAAAAAATGCTCGCTCCAGGATGGGCGGAGATTAACGTAATCACTAGAGACCCGTAATCGCGATCAGAGGGGAGAGACGCGGTGAATGAGTCTGTCTCTCTCTCTCTCTCTCTCTCTCTCTCTCTCTCTCTCTCTCTCTCTCTCTCTCTCTCTCTCTCTCTCTCTCAAGCTTTATTGGCATGAGAAATATACATTTGCATTGCCAAAGCAAGTGAACACTAAAATAAAAAGGTCAGGTATATAATATAAGTAGAAAATGTTGAATACAAAATATATATATACATATCAGATAATATGCCATAAAAAGTCAATTGTGCGATATTATGAAAAATGACAGCATCTTCCAAAAACAGATAAATTAAAGATAATTAAAGTGTGAAATACTGCAATTGTTGTGTAAAGAGTGAGTCCAGGGGGATGAGTCCGTTCATGGGGAGTTTGAGGTCCTCCTATAGTGGTCACTATAGGCTTTCCTTCAGAGAACCTGTAGGAAAGCCTTCAGACGGTGTTAACTTTGGGTTCCTTGATGTGAGCCCAGGTTTTTTGATAACAGAGTGAGGTGTTGCACTGTAGGAATCGCCTCGGCGTGACCTACTGCAGAAGCTCCAATCGCACCACGTCTGTCCTTGACGGACAGGTCGGGCTGTGCCACAGGGCCCCTCCCCCTGCACTTTGACCGTCGACCCTCCCTCCTCAAATCATTCTAGTTTCTTTCTGTGTTAATGCAAGGAGGGACGTGTTGGTGAAACACCTCACTCTGTTATCTGAACCAGGGATTACGTCAAGTCACCCAATGTTATTTTTCTAACTTTGTTCAGTGTTTTACTTGGCTCATGCTGAATCCCAGAGTCCTGAGATGGTTTACCATGGTAGCAGAATCTCTGAGTGCCTGTTAATTGGAACATATCAGGTAATCGTCCAGATAAGAGAATATTCTGATGCCGCTGTTTCTTATCGGTGACAGTGCTGCCTCCACACACCTGCTGAACACTCTCGGGGTCAACGATAGCCCGAATGGGACTACTTGGTATTCGTAAGCCCTGTTCTGAAACGTGAACCGGAGAAATTTCCGGTGCGCGGGATAGATGGCGATGTGAAATTATGCGTCTGAGAGCTCGATCGTTACAAACCAATCCCCTGGACGGATTGAACGACAGAGCACTTTGTGTGTCAACATCCCAAACGTGTATTTGCGCAGGTGTCCGTTCAACACACAGAGATCTAACATGGGGCAGAGGGACGAGCTCCCTCTCTTTGGAATGAGAAAATAACGGGAGTAAAAACCCTGTTGGGCTTGCTTGTTCGGGACAGCCCTGACCGCTTGTTTTCTCAGCAGGGACGATATTTGGTCCTCTAGGATTCGTGCTGAATCCCCACTGGCCATAGAAACTAACACACCATTGAATCTGGTTGGTTTCATAGCAAATTGCAGTCTGTAACCCTGGGAAACAGTAGGATCCTCGGAGGAAATGCGCGCCACTGTTCCACTCGGGTAGCGAGCAGGCCCATGTGATTTAAACGTGAAAACAAAAAACCCTGCATTTTCACATCTAGGCTCAGAGCCAAGGGTGAAATGCACAACACAAATCAAGATAAAGCAAAATCTTGGTCCTTGCATTCCCATAGGGGGAGCTCACACTCCTCCTGTGAGAGCTCTCCCGTCGGGTCCTGGGGGTGACGTCATTGAGGCGTCATTGATAGATTCAATGTCTACATAGGCGTACAGAGGCCCATTCCCAGCCACCATCACTCCTGTGTTCTCATACTACGTTGTTTAACTAATCAGGTTAAAAGGGTTATTGGTTAGAAAACCCTTGTACAAATATGCTGAACACTGTTTTTCTGTGTTTCATGGAAAACATGAAATTGTCTGGATGACCCCAAACTTTTAAACGGTAGTGTATGTATAGATGCATATATATATATATATATATACAGTGGGGCAAAAAAGTATTTAGTCAGCCACCAATTGTGCAAGTTCTCCCACTTAAAAAGACGAGAGAGGCCTGTAATTTTCATCATAGGTAAACCTCAGCTATGAGAGACAAAATGAAAAAAAAAAATCCAGAAAATCACATTGTCAGATTTTTTAAGAATTTATTTGCAAATTATGGTGAAAAATAATTATTTGGTCACCTACAAACCAGCAAGATTTCTGGCTGTCACAGACCTGTAACTTCTTCTTTAAGAGGCTCCTCTGTCCTCCACTCGTTACCTGTATTAATGGCACCTGTTTGAACTCCTTATCAGTATATAAGACACCTGTCCACAACCTCAAACAGTCACACTCCAAACTCCACTATGGCCAAGACCGAAGAGCTGTCAAAGGACACCAGAAACACAATTGTAGACCTGCACCAGGCTGGGAAGTCTGAATCTGCAATAGGTAAGCAGCTTGGTGTGAACTGTGGGAGCAATTATTAGGAAATGGAATACATACAAGACCACTGATAATCTTCCTCGATCTGGGGCTCCACGCAAGATCTCACCCTGTGGGGTCAAAATGATCACAAGAACGGTGAACAAAAATCCCAGAACCACACGGGGGGACCTAGTGAATGACCTCCAGAGAGCTGGGACCAAAGTAACAAAGGCTACCATCACTAACACACTACGCCGCCAGGGACTCAAATCCTGCAGTGCCAGACGTGTCCCCCTGCTAAAGCAAGTGCATGTCCGGGCCAATTGAAGTTTGCTAGAGAGCATTTGGATGATCCAGAACAAGATTGGGAGAATGGTCAGATGAAACCAAAATAGAACTTTTTGGTAAAAACTCAACTCGTCCTGTTTGGAGGAGAAAGAATGCTGAGTTGCACCCAAAGAACACCATACCTACAGTGAAGCATGGGGGTGGAAACATCATGCTTTGGGGTTGTTTTTCTGCCAAGGGACCAGAACGTCTGATCCGTGTGACGGAAAGAATGAATGGGGCCATGTATCGTGAGATTTTGAGTGAAAATCTCCTTCCATCAGCAAGGGCACTGAAGATGAAACGTGGCTGGGTCTTTCAGCATGACAATGACCCCAAACACACCGCCCGGGCAACGAAGGAGTGGCTTCGTAAGAAGCATTTCAAGGTCCTGGAGTGGCCTAGACAGTCTCCAGATCTCAACCCCATAGAAAATCTTTGGAGGGAGTTGAAGGTCTGTGTTGCCCAGCGAAGGCCCAAAAACATCACTGCTCTAGAGGAGATCTGCATGGAGGAATGGGCCAAAATACCAGCAGCAGTGTGTGAAAACCTTGTAAAGACTTACAGAAAACGTTTGACCTCTGTCATTGCCAACAAAGGGCATGTAACAAAGTATTGAGATGACCTTTTGTTATTGAACAAATACTTATTTTCCACCATAATTTGCAAATAAATTCTTTAAAAATCAGACAGTGATTTTCTAGATTTTTTTTTTTTTTTTTTCATTTTGTCTCTCATAGCTGCGGTATACCTATGATGAAAATTACAGGCCTCTCATCTTTTTAAGTGGGAGAACTTGCACAAATAGTGGCTGACTAAATACTTTTTTGCCCCACTGTATATATATATTACATCTGTAATATAATGAAATGTTCCCCAAGGTTGAAATGAACTCCTCTCTAGAAGGGATTCAGGGTTCGGATGCGACCTGTGCCGCACCTTAGCGAACAGAACCGACCCGCCCCCTCAGGTGGAAACACAAACATGTTGCCCTGGCTTGAAAATATTTTACTTTAGATACGATTTGTATGGATTGAATTGAGAATAGTCGTAAAAAAAAAAAAAAGTCGTAATTTTACAATAGTAATAATTTTTCATGTTGTTTGCGGACAGAGAATGCAGAATTCAGACGAAAAAACAGTTGCAATCATTCACACCATGTCATCCACATCACTACAACAGCCATATCCCTCCTCTCAATCACACCACCTCTGAGCAATAACTGTTTAAATCCTCTCACTCACTCACTCACTCACTCACTCACTCACACGCTCATCGCACACACACAACAATGCTCACACGCACTTATTCAAACACACCTTACACACACTCTTCCTAATTCCCGATTCCCAATGCCATATTCCTGTTACATTACATTTTGTCTTTAAGAAGGTTGTCTCATATCTAGCTGTGGTGAGTCTTGAAGCTAAGTATTATAGTGTTTGGCATTGCAATTGGTTGTACTAACTTTAACCCTAGTTTCTGCAGTGTTGGTTTTTGCTGTGTTGTTGTTGATAGTAAGGTCGTTGAGTCTAGTTTCGGTCACAAGGTGTGAACAATAGGCTTGATTGACTGGGCGGAGCTAAGGCTGCCTGAGCTACCATGTGCATTTAAAGGCTAAGTGTTAGTAGCGTCAGCTTTAGCGTCGGGACCCGGGAAACAAAGACTAAGACTAAGTCTTTCTGTGGGAGTCAATCGAGGAAGACCTTAGAGGCCACTGTATTGTAGTTATGTGTCCTACTTCAATTATCGTTAGAATCTCTACTCATAGACATTGCCACAATAGATCCTCTGCTCGGTGTCGTACCCCATCCAATCTATGCCATTTACCCACCCTCGCCATCACTGACCTTGAAGGGATGGGAGGACTCTGGAATTGCCAGTCAGTGGTCAAAAAGGCAGGCTCTATTTCGGCCTACGCGTCCCTCAATACCCTCCATTTGCTGGCCCTGACAGAGACCTGGATCACTCCAGAGAACTCTGCCACTCCTGCTGCTCTTTCCACTGTTTACTCATTCTCACACACCCCTAGACCTTCGGGGCGAGGAGGAGGGACCGGACTCCTCCTCTCTCCGATGTGGTCCTATCAGGTCCTTCCACTAGAACACTTGGCCAGATCTGCACTTGAACTCCACGCTGTCAATGTCACAATTACAATTACAATTAAGGCCTTTAGCAGACGCTCTTATCCAAAGCGACTTACATCGGTTAATACACACATTGACACACTGACGGCAGAGTCAACCATGCAAGGCGACAGCCAGCTCGTCAGGAGCAGTTAGGGTTAAGTGTCTTGCTCAGGGACACGTTAACACTCAGCTAGGAGGAGCTGGGGATCGAACTAGCAACCTTTCGGTTACAAGACAACTGTCACCCTTCCTATTAATCTCTTCATTGTGGTAATCTACCGTCCTCCTGGTCCCCTTTGCGACTTCTTTGACGAAATGGATGCCCTTCTCAGCTGCTTTCCTGAGAATGGCACACCACTCGTCATACTTGGCGACTTTAACATCCTGCCAGAGAAGTTGCACTCACCTGAATAAACCAACTTTTTTGCCACCTTTGACTTAACACTATCCCCTTCTCCTCCCACACACAGGGCCGGGAACCAGCTTGACCTGATATTCACAAGGTCCTGTGGCAGCTCTGCTTACCCCACTCCCCGTGTCTGACCATCACTTTGTTGCCTTTTCTCTCCCCTTAAAGTCCTCTCACCCCCTCCTCTCTAGTCCCCACATTGTCACCACCCGCCGCAACCTCAAAACTCTCTCTCCCTCTACGTTTGCCTCAACTGTTCTTTCTTCACTACCTTCTATTTAACGATTCTCTCAACTATCCACAGAGGAATCCTGACACCCTGCTATCCTCCCTCTCCTCCTCTTTGGACTCCCTATGTCCCTTCCACTCCAGACCGGCGCGATCTTCACCCCCCCCCCTCCTTGGCTGTCTGAATCTCTGCGGACAAATAGAGCTAAGTTGCGGGCAGCTGAGAGGAAATGGAAGAGATCAGACTGTCCTATGATGATCTATCTCACTATCTCTTTCTTCTCTCTGATTTCACCTCCACTGTGTCAACAGCCAAATCTGCCTTCTACCGGACAAAATTAACTCCTCCGCCTCAAACCCCAGGAAACTGTTTTCCTTGTTCTCTTCCCTCCTCAACACTCCCTCCCCTCCTCCTCCTTCCTGCCTCACTGCTGATGACTTTGTTACCTACTTTACCCAGAAAGTAAAGGACATTAGCTCCTCTTTTATCACTGCCACCATCCTCCCTCCCCCCACCCCCACCTCTGTCTTTACCCAATTTATCCCTCTCACCTCAGACGAGGTCAACAGAATTATAACATCTAACCATGCCACCACCTGCCCCCTTGACACTATCCCTTCCTCCCTCCTCCAGGCTGTGTCAAACGACATCCTGCTGTTTCTCCCCGCACTTATTAACTCCTCCCTCACTTCTGGCATTGTTCCAACGTCTTTCAAGACTGCCAGAATAAAGCCTCTCCTCAAAAAACCAACGCTTGATACCACTGACATCCAGAATTACAGACCGGTATCTCTTCTTTCATTCCTCTCTAAAACTTTGGAACGTGCCGTCGCTGACCAACTGTCCTCCTATCTCTCATCCAACAGCCTGCTTGACCCTCACCAGTCAGGCTTCAAAAAAGCACACTCCACTGAGACGGCTCTCCTCGCGGTGACTGAGTCCCTCCGGGCGGCCAGAGCCTCGTCCCTCTCATCGGTTCTTATTCTCCTTGACTTGTCTGCAGCATTTGACACTGTGAACCACCAGATCCTCCTCGCCACTCTCGCCGATCTTGGCATAGCTGAATCTGCCCTTTCCTGGTTCACATCCTACCTGATGAATCGCACTTATCAGGTAACATGGAATGGCTCCTTGTCCAAACCTTGCACGCTTGATACAGGTGTCCCTCAAGGCTCTGTACTGGGGCCTCTTCTGTTCTCCCTCTACACCAGATCTCTGGGCGCTGTAATTACATCCCACGGCTTTTCCTATCACTGCTATGCTGACGACACTCAGCTATTTTTCTCCTTTCCCTCATCTGACAAAGCCCTGATTGCAACACGCATATCTGAATGTCTGGCAGAAGTCAGCACCTGGAAAACTGCCCATCACCTGAGGCTTAACCTCAACAAGACTGAGCTCCTCCTAATACCAGGGAAAGATTGCCCACACATGGACTTACTGGTCACTGTTGAGAACATCACTGTATCTCCTTCTCCAACTGCCAAAAACCTTGGTGTAGTGTTGGACAATCAGTTATGCTGCACCGCAAACATCACTGCGGTGGCCCGATCCTGCAGATTTGCACTTTACAACATCCGCAGGATCCGGCCCTTCCTCACAAGGGAAGCAGCTCAGCTTCAAGTCCAATCACTGGTCATCTCCCGCCTCGACTACTGCAACTCGCTCCTGGCTGGACTCCCTGCCTCTGCGATTAAACCCTTGCAGCGCAGAATGCGGCAGCGCGCCTCGTGTTCAGCCTACCAAAGTTCTCACATGTAACCCCCCTCTTCCGAGACCTCCACTGGCTCCCTCTAATAGCTCGCATCAGATTCAAGATGATGGAACTGCCCCTGCCTCCCTCCAAGCATTAGTAAAGCCACACACCCCAGCTCAATCTCTCCGCTCAACTACCTCAGCTGGACGTCTGGTACCGCCATCGCTAAGAGCAAGCAAAGGTCGATCAGTGAAATCACAACTTTTCTCTGTTTTGGGACCTCAGTGGTGGAACGAGCTCCCTGCCAATGTCAAGATTGCAGAGTCGCTCACCAGCTTCCACAAAAGACTCAAAACTCACCTGTTCAGAGTTCACTTTGACTCTGCATAGAAACCAATGCACAGCCACCATTGAATGCTGTACGTCCTGGCACTTGTACATTGCACTTAATCAAGGTACTTAATTGTGTAGCATCTACAGTAGCTGCTATCATTGCTTTACACGGGGAATGGGTTAGCCTAGCGATTGTAATACTTGCACTTGGTTCTATGAACATCTTTACTGTACCAACAGCGATATATTGTTGTTTTCACTTCACTATGACAAATGTACTTATTGTAACAAATGCACTTATTGTAA